>NW_022195384.1:37500-55000 GCF_008641045.1 Pistacia vera | reverse complement strand
TTAATTAATTTTAAATTGAATTAAATTTCTCAACAAAAGAAAAATATATGATTTAAAAAGGGTCTATGAAGTTTGTTATGCTAAAAAATTAAGGCTGACGTGAGCTCATGCCACAAAGGCAATCAGAATTCAGAAGATTTGTGTCGTAGACATGCCACGTCACGCAAGGATGCAGAGTAAAGCTATCGTCAGTGGACAGGTGAAGTCAGGCTTGAGTGCTAGGATTGTCTACCTGCCAACCGTCGCGATTAAGGATGTCTCCGTGCAGACACCATAGGAGCGGGTAGAATGTATCATACATGTCCGACTGTAGAACGTGATAGACTACCTTGATCCATCCAACAATCTAAATAGAGGCAGTACTCCTATCGTTAGAGAGCATCTAGCTATTTCTGTTTTAAGTCTGATATATATTGTAGATTTGATCTTTCTCTCTCTCTCTCTCTCTCTCTCCTCTTACATTTAAATTCTCTATAGATTGTAATTCAGCTCGCTGTACGGGACCTGTTGTAACCATCATTAATACAACCATAGTGGAAGTAGATTTGCTTTTGAGTATCCAAACCACTTTAAAAATCGCTTCTCATTTATTCTCATTGCACATTTCTAATCAGGTGTAATTTCTAATATGCCTAGCACTTTACACATAGAGTCGTTGGTGTCAAAATCAAGCATCAACAGTTTGGTGCTAAAGGAGGGCCTGAAGTATCGCTTTTCATCAGAAACTTCTGAGATCGATCCTATCCATAGCAAATGGCTGCGGTTTCAAAATTGAGCGAATGACCTTGACAATGAGGAAATCCACCGGGTACAGGTGAGACACTTCTCCAAGTGCCGCCAGTCCAGCAGAGTACCATGGCGGATATTCCTTGAGCTACAACTGACCCAGCCGTCATGAATTACTTGGAGAGATTCAACAATACTCTCCAAACGTTAGCCAAAGGTTAGACTGGATTGGGTCGTACCACAGAGTCCAATGAGGCGTGCCATCGCCAAAGACACTCGTAAGTTGCACAAAACACAAAAAAGGGCAAAGCCCTACCGGCGTACTACAGCGCGTAAAAGTAAGGGAAAGCAAGTGCAAATAGTGACCAAGGGCTCCAAGGGACTAGCGAACACCAGTCACGCAACGGGTAGAAAACATTGACATTAAGACTCAGCACAATGTCACAGCATGGGCCATCCCTCACACGTCGCATGGGCACCCAAAAAGTGCAAGGCAGGAAGATTCCCAATATCGCCAAAATGATGATCTCGACTGTCATCATACGGAAACCCCCGTCATTCTGGTGGTTCTGACCACCATGGAAGTCGAGAAAACTCCTCGAGCCATTCAAGCCTTCACCGGCCCCAGCCAAAGTGTGTAAGGTTTGCCGGAGCTTTCGGCTGAGTTGAGGAAGAGTCCGATTTGCGGTCTTTCCTCAACTGCAACATGAGGATCAAACCACGTTGCGGAAAGTAATCCTCAGGTAGCTCCACTACCTCAGAGTTGAGGAATTACACGAGCTTAGATCAGTTAAGGCTAGTAGAATGAGCGTGGGAAGGTCGCAGAGGTGTCTCCCTTTCTCCAACAGTGTTAGCTGCTCCTCTCCCATCGAGATTCAAATGCCCAACGTGCGGGCGTTTGATGGGAATTTGATCTGTAGGATCACCTTTATGAGTTCAACGACCTATGAAACTCTACCAAATCTCCGACTTGGCCAAATGTCGTGCTTAGCATAACTTGACTGTCCATGCAAGCGCTGGTTCAAATCACTTCCCGCAGGATTAATCAGCTGTGGCAACAAATGAGCTCGTCATTCTTGAGACACTTGCAGGTAAACAAGAAGTTCTCAATGTCGTTGAACTATCTAAGCAACATACGGCAGGAGAGGAACGATCCCTCCAATGTTACATAGATAGATTCCACAGGGAACTTCACAAAGTGGCTTACACTCCCAAAGAGTCCATCGGACTCTCATTATCGTGGGGGGTTTGCCCGCGACTGACTGTGGAAAGAATTGCAATCTGAGGATGATGTTTCCCTCACTCGCTTTTACGACCTCACTAAGAAGTATCTCCGAATCAAAAATGTGGTCACCCTTATCACTAGGACCCGGCCCTTCGACCAGTGCTCCTAACCGGGGGAGAATAGTAGAAGGGTTGATCGCAGATGGGCTAATGAGATCAGCGGAAAGGAAAGAAGCAACAATTTGAGCCCAAAAAATCTATGCCAAGTCCTCTCGATCGCAACAAAAGTCAATACACTCTTTGAATGCCTCAGTGTCGGCTATTCTGGATAAGTCAGAGGAGGCCAGCCTGCTGGAGAGCCAGAGCCCATGAAGAATCTCCCTTAACCAAGAACAACAAAAAGTATTACCGTTATCATCGGATAATGGACATCACACTGATGGTGTCGGGCTCTCAAGCAAGCAATTGAAGACCTCAACAGAGGGTACTTCACGGAGTATGTTGATGGTCCGACTCCCATTCGGGAAGGATCAAGAGGAACAAGGAAGAAGTGTGTGGTCGCAAGGGTCTCTACGTGTAGGGATCATCTTTGAAGACCACACCTCACAGGGAATTCTCGAGGTGCCTAGGAAAGGTATGCTGGGAAGCTCGTCATGACCCTGTGTGTGATGAGCATGGCAGCCGCGACCCGCTAGGTTCGCAGGGAAAAAGAGATTACCTTCTAAAGAAGACGCGGTGTGATTACATCATCGCCATGAGGATGCACTCGTCATCACGCCTGAAATAGGTCGGTGCAAAGTCCACAGAATGTTAGTGGACAATGGAAGCATTGTGAATATCCTGTTCAGCGAGCTTTCGAAAAAATGTAATTGGACAAGGCAGGACACTTTATCCCTCTCTACGATTTTACTGGGGATCATTATTCCTAGGGAACGATCGCACTTCTGTCACGTTGGGTGAGACCAACGAAATGACCAAGATGACAGAGTTTTTGGTAGTAGACTGTTTGCCTTCCTTTAATGGCATTCTGGGACGACCTCATTACGAATTCAAGACAATCACCTCCATCTACCATCTGAAAATGAAGTTTCCCACTCTGACAGGATTGGAAAGTAAAAGGATCTCAACGCGAATCTCGCGCCTCAAACATTTGGTAGTGTAGATGCGTGCAAGGGAAAAAGAAGGCCAATAGGCATCCTCAAGCAGGTTATGGCGATCAGTAGGATCAAGCCACAGTCCACCTAGTAGAAGAATATGGACTCGCACCAAGAGTGCCTCATAGTGAGCCAGTTGAGGATTTATCTGAGGGATCAGTGGATCAAAATGAGCTGACTCTAGTGTTGAGAAGCGAGAGTAATCTCAACCCCAGCTCGCCAAAAGCTTAAGAGTTTCCTCATAGAAGTCAATGTTTTCGCATGGACTCATGCTGATATAATCGAGATCACCCGAATGTAATAGTCATGCACTCAACATGACAGTACAGTCAAGCCAGTTTTCCAGAGAAAAGAACCATGGAATTTGAGCGTTATGTTGCCTTGAAAAGTGAGGTAGATACTTCTTTTAAATGAGTTTATTCGAGAGGCACTTTACCGAGTTGTCTTGGTAAAGAAGCCCAACGACAAGTGGCGAACATATGTCGACTTCACGACCTCAATAAAGCCTTTCCAAATGATAGTTTTCCCTTGTCAAGGATCGACCAACTCATTGATGCCCCTTCGGGCATGAGCTGCTAAGCTTTATGGACCACTCAGGGCACAATCAGATCCCAATGTATGCACTAACGAAGAGCATACCTCGTTCGTTACAGATTGGGGGTTGTATTATACAAGGGTATGTCCTTCAGCCTAAAAAACGTTGGGGCAACCTACAGCGGCTGGTTAACCGTACGTTTTTGAGCAGATCGAAAGTCGATCGAAGTTATGTTGATGAATGCTAGTCAAGTCGCATGTCGCTTCAGATCACATAGCGTATCTCACTAAGATGTTCGAGTACTCCAAAAGTACAGGATAAAGCTCAACCCTCTTAAGTGCTCATTCGGAGTATCTTTAGGAAAGTTTTTGGGGTATATGGTTAATCAAATGGAGATCGAATCAACCCTGAGAAGATCCAGGCTCTCCTCATATGAAAAGCCCGACCAGCCAAAAACAGGTTTAGAGCCTAAATGAAGGATAGCAACTCTCAGTCGCTTCATATCAAGGGCCATAGATGTTGATTGCCATTTTTTAATATATCAGGGCCAACAAGAAGTTCGAATAGACTCCAAAGTGCGAGCAAGCTTTTCAGAGTATAAAAGAACATCTCGATAGTCGCCTTCTATCCAAGCCTCTTCCCATGGAAATTCTTTCTCTACTGTCGTCTTCAGGATGCGGTCAGCGTAGCTCTCATTCGGGAAGAAGCAGAGTTTAATGGCCAGTGTATTAGCGAGCAAGCGACTACTAGACGCCGAGATGCGGTATCTAGAAATAGAGCGATTAGTATGCCCTGCTGATCGCCTCCAGAAGCTACGACTATATTTCCATGCCACACAATCCAGTTCTGACCAACCCCATTCAGCAAGTTCTTTAAAAGCCAGAAGCTTCGGGTAAGTTACTCAAATGAGCAATGGAATTGAGTCAGTTCAATCTACTATAGATCGAAGGCAGCCATCAAAAGGCAAGTTGTTGCCAATTTTATTTCAGAATCTCATACAGCCAACCGAATCCGAGTAGTCAGCCAGCAAAGTCATCCGAAAACCATTCAGAACTTACGACTTGAAGCTCATGTCGATGGTTCTCGAACAGGAAAAGAGTCGAGATAGGTCTTCTCCTCATCTCTTGAAAGGACTTGCATTCATGGAATTCTTCGATGGGTTCCAAGCTATGAACAATGAGGCCGAATACGAAGCACTACTCGTCGGTCTATGACTAAGAGAGAAATGGGTCGGACGAATCAACTTCACAGCGACTCCCAACTGGTTGTTAATCAGATTTTGGGAGAATATCAAGCCAAGGAAGAAAACATGATCAACTATCGAAGAAAGCTAAGGCCGCACTCGAGTCTTTTAACGCTTCACGATCAAGCAAATCCCGAGAGACAGTAACTCTGTTGCAGACACCTTAGCAGATAGCCTTACGCTAGACTCAGATGTGTCAGAAAGTATTCCAATTCGATACATAGAGATTCTTAGTATCAGCTCGCCTGAGCAAACCATAGTTACAACCAATCTGTCTCCTAGATGACTCAATCATTCAGTATCTCCGAGATGGGACTCTGCTAGTGACAGACTAAGGCAAAATCCTACGCACTAGAGCTGCTCGTTAACCGCTCGTCGGAGATCAGTTATACAAGAAGGGTTTAGGCCCCTCTCCTCATGTGTAACCGACGAAGAAGCAGACATCTATAGGGAGATACATGAAGGATATGGGTAATCACACTGCCACACGTCCTTCGCCAATAAAATTGCCACCAAGGATATTATTGGCCTTACTTTAGGAAGACACTTTCAACTTTGTGAAAAAGTGTGACAAGTCAACGTTCGCGAACATCCCACGAGCTCCTTCCACACAGCTAACGACGATGACCAGCCCCTGGCCATTCTCTATGTAGGAATTGATCTCATCGAGCCCATGTCAACCGAAAGGGGGCGTCAAGTATGTTGTGGGTGGTAGATAACTTCACAAATGGGCTAAAGTCGAGGCCGAGGCTGAGCCCTTAGCCACAAACACTACCAAAAGCTCAAAGAATTCGTCTTCAAGAATATAGTGTGTCGCTACAGGATCCTCATACACTCATCTCTGATAATGGAAGCAGTTCGACAATGAGGAATTCAAGCAGTTTTGCGATGAGTTGGGGATCCATAAAAAGTTCGCCTCAGTCGCAAGACCTCAAGCCAATGGTCAGGTTGAAGCTATAACAAGACCATCAAGCACACACACAAGGCCAAGCTTGGCGCGTCAAGGGCAATTGGGCGGATGACCTCCTAGAAGTTCTATGGGCATATAGAACAACTCCGAGAACCTCTACTTCAAAAACGCCTTCTCGCTAGCATATGGCTGTAAGGCTATGATTCCAGTGTGATGAGGACATGGCTAGCACGAGATCATGGAATGCGGATCCAATTCAAGTTCCCTTGGTCTAGTTACAAGAGCACGTGCCAAGAAATTCCAAATGCGTTAAGTGGGCTGATTCAAGGGATTTGGGCTCAAGCAAGCACGTGGAGGCCCATTGATGGGATGAACGAAATCTCCAGACTTAACAAAGATGATTCAAATCCAAGAAAGTCAATAGGCAAATGGGAGCTGATTTAGGACTAAAATGAATGTTCCTTTCTTGTTGCACAATTTAGGCTGAAATATTAAGGAATAAAGTCAGATTTGACTTCTTAAATTGAGGCGAAATTAAGGATTTAAAGTCAGATTTGACTTCCTTAAATTGAGGCGAAATTATATTAGAATATTTTATTTTTCAACTTCTCCTTTTTCGTTGCCTTAAGCACATTTTAGGAAATATTGTTGCAATCTTTGGGATTTTAAAGCTGCTCTTCTGTGGCCTTAGTATTGAAATTGTACTTTTTCCATTCAATGAAAGGCAATGTTTAATTCATAAAATTGAGAGTAATTTCTCTTTTGTTCTTTGAGAACTAAATGAAATTATCAGATTTCTTTGTGGCGTTCATCCTGACTTATCAATCGAGTATTCCATCCTTGATTGTGGAGTCCTCCTTTATACCAAGGTTCACATCTCTTATAGGTGTTGGGTCGCGGTTTCCATCTGAACCTGAGTGTAGAACGGTCTTAGGCAACAATTTGATAAGGGAGTTGTTACAATTGACGGGGTTTGATCATTTGGTATTAGAGCTTAGGCTCTAACATAAGGTTTAATTATCTTCGTTCTTCTTGAATTCCGTTTGATCAATTCCAATACATTTGATCTAGGTCGGTATATAAAAAAATAAAAAAATTGTTATTAGAAACTCGTCTTTGTTATTCTTGTCCTATTACTTGTTATTCCAGTTCGTGGAAACTTGTCTTTGTTATTCTTGTCCTATTACCTTGTTATTCCAGTTCTTTGTGATTCGTTTCGTGTGAACCTAGGAAATTTTTTTTTTGGTGCGATGAGCATGGCAAAGAAATCATGATTTTTGTTTGATTAGTTTGATAAGAACTTTTAAGAAATAACGAGTGAAAGAGGCAAGAGTGGTGAGTACATATTGAGGGTAAAAGCCGAATTTATTGTGTGAAAACACGAGTGTTGAGTGAATTGATTAATCGAGTGAAACACGTAAAGGAGTGCTGTGAGGTCCATTTTTTTCTCTAACCTTTATTTTGCAGAAAACATTTCCGGAACAAAAGTAAAGGCAATGTAATGATTCTTCCATTCCAATGGCCTTAGAGCTTTGGAAGGAGGCATTAGTGGGGGACATGAGATGGAGATGAAGGGGGAATTGGAACATTTGCATAAGCGCTTAGATCAAGTGGAAAACGCACGGCGGAGTAGCCACCACATGTTCCACAAGCACGTGGGAGAGAGGGAGCTCCAGTTAGAGAAGAAGTTAATAACTACTACACGGAGAGTATAGCAAGGAGGAGGAGTTCGTGGGTAGTCGTAAGACGAATGGACAGGGTGGGAGAGATAGAAACTGAGGGGAGATAGCTTTAGTGGTATAAGATGAAGGTTTGTCATTTCAAGGGAAACTGATCATGAAACCTACCTTGAATGGGAAAAAGAGATGGAACTCGTGTTTGATTGTCGCCACTACAAAAAGGTACATGGCCTTTGAAGTATGATTAATGCTAGTTAAACAAGTTTAAAAATAGTATACATTCAACCAATTTAAAGTGTGCTCAAAAGGTGGATGGCATTTTAAGTATGATTAATGCTAGTTAAACAGAGACTGGTGTGGGAACTGCAGGTGGGACTCGATTTTCAACTGGGATTTCAACAAATTCTGATAGGATTGCGCGAAATTCATCCCCTGTCATTGTTTCCTTCTCAAGTAGGACTTCCACAATCTTGTCAATAGCCTCACGGTTGTTCCTGATGTGCCTCAATGCAATCTCATAAGCACTGTCTGATAATCTCTTGACGGCAGTGTCAATGTCTTCAGCAAGCCTTTCTGACATTGAATTCCTTGCCATCATTCTCATGATGACATCAGCACTTTGTCCTGATCCATCCATTAGCGACCATGGGCCAATTTCAGACATTCCAAATGTGGTTACCATCTGCAAACAGATTAATCATAAGCCTAACTTTAATAGGAAACTTTTGGTGTAATTAGCCAAGTACAGTGAGTAAATGTTAAGAGTTACTGGTTACAAGAACTAGGTTGGAATGATAAAAAGATCCCTAAACGGATAGGAGAGGGAAAAACCCTAGCCAGTTATACTTCACATATAGATCAAAATTTTAGCTTTTCAACTCCGTTATCAAATCCAAGCATGATAGGAATCAAAGCTTTGGAGGGGAAAAAATAATAACAGAAATACATTAATGAATATTGGACAACCTGAAATTTGTGCATAATCCAGATAACAGAAATACTCACTCACCTGTTTGGCCAAACCAGTGATCTGCTGTAAGTCACCAGCTGCACCTGTTGTCACCTCTGGCTCACCAAAAATCACTTCCTCAGCAGCTCTGCCACCAAGACCACCAACAATTCTCGCAAATAGCTGCTGCTTGGAAATCAGGGTAGGGTCATCTGAAGGAATAAACCAGGTAAGACCTCTTGCCTGACCACGAGGAACAAGGGTGACTTTTTGAACAGGATCATGCCCTGGAGTCAAAGTTCTGAACCCAAAAGAAAATAAGGGCATTTTGTAAGTTGTTTGAGCAACAAGTTTCTAAACAAACAGTTATCTTAACAAGCATAAATGATGAGCCTAAAGAGAGCTGAACCTAAGGGAGGGAGAGGAGAAAGAGGATAATGATAAGTTTTATGAAGTGAAGGGAGACTAATGGGCTTGCTTAAAAAGTTCTGAATCTCCTCATAAATAAAGTGTGTATGATGAAATACGAATGCTTCATTTGTAAATCATCCCATATTCTTGATAAAAGAGGAATGTTTTAGGTATATAGGCTAGGAACACTGGACCTATATGAAATCTTGGCAAAGTATGGTAAGAATTTTCAAATATACTTCCATTAGCACATAACCATGACAATGCCTTTTCTCATAATCTGTTGTGTGTGTATGCTTAATCTAGGATTCAGGCTACTTGATCGATATAATGATTCGGCTACTCCAACATCCAAAACTTTAGCAGGGCAGTAACCAGCACATATTATTATTGGAAAATTTTTGTCTGAAATTTAGTACTTTTCAACTTTTGCCTATTGTCAGGCATAGTAGGTAATACAGCTAGTTATCTTTTCCTTAGAGATTCAGAGGATTTTGTTAGCCACCTATTTCAACAGCAACCATAAAAAATTTAAACAACCAAAATGGAGACAGCAGTAGTAGTGATTAAAGCAGGCTAAATATTATACATCCCTAATGTAAAAATCACAACATTCCATCTATAGTCATATGAAAATTTATTTGAGAATATTCAAAAGACAGATTCAGAGAAAGCAATCCTACTTACCCACATATTGCATGGCCAACTTCATGGTAAGCAACCAGACTTTTGCTCTTCCCATCAGTCATTACTGTTCCTTCCATTCCAGCAACAATCCTATCAATTGAATCATCAATCTCTTTAGATGAAATTGCAGTCTTCCCACGTCTACCAGCCAATATAGCAGCCTCATTTAACAGGTTTGCTAAATCTGCTCCACTAAAACCAGGTGTTCTCATGGCTATCACATCAAGAGAGACATCTGCATCAAACTTCTTATTGCCTGCATGAACTTTCAATATCTCTGTTCGTCCTCGTATATCAGGAACATCAACAGTAACCTGCATTAAAGCTTTATATTAAGTACTAATTTTATATAATTTGAGCAATAAAAAAATGATGATATATTATTACCTGTCTGTCAAACCGTCCTGGCCTCAATAAGGCAGAATCAAGAATGTCTGCCCTATTAGTAGCTGCTACTACAATGATACCAGTGTTACCCTCAAAACCATCCATTTCTGTCAAAAGCTGGTTAAGGGTCTGCTCTCTTTCATCATTCCCTCCCCCAATTCCAGTTCCTCTTTGCCGTCCAACAGCATCGATTTCATCCACAAAAACAATGCAAGGAGCATTCTCCTTGGCCTTCTTGAAAAGATCTCGGACTCGAGATGCACCAACACCAACAAACATCTCAACAAACTCAGAACCAGAGATGGAGAAAAATGGAACACCAGCTTCACCAGCAATAGCCTTGGCTAGAAGAGTCTTCCCAGTTCCAGGAGGACCAACAAGAAGAACACCTTTCGGAATGCGAGCTCCAATAGCAGTGAATCTCTCAGGCTTCTTGAGAAACTCCACCACCTCCATGAAATCTTGTTTTGCTTCATCAACTCCAGCAACATCATCAAATGTTACACCAGTGTTTGGTTCCATTTGGAATTTGGCTTTGGATTGACCAAAGGCCAGAGGGAAACCAGGCCCACCAGGACCACCCATTCCACCAGATGAACGCCTTGAGAGAAGGAACAACCCTCCAATTAGGATAAGTGGAAAAGCCAGATTCCCAATCAAATTGAATAACAGAGATCCTGAGTCTTCTTGAGCATTATGTGCTGCAAAGTCAATGTTCTTCTCCCTGAATTTCTGGAGAAGCTCCTGGTTGAGCCCCGGCAACTGAACACGAACTCGCTGCACCCGGTTACCCAACTCGGGTGAAATGGCCTCCACAATGGCTATAGTTCCATTTTCAAACAAATCCACTTTTTTAACCCTGTCCTTGTCAAGATACTCTAAGAACCTAGAATAAGACATCCTGGAGGAAGAAACCCCTTGATCATCAGCATATGCATTGCCACTCCCCAGTAAAGCAGAGACACCAAGACCCACATTGCCAAGCAACAATTTGAGAAAGCCTCTTCTTCCCTCCGGCTGTTTTTGGACCAAAGAGGACTTTATGACGGCTGCTTTGGACTTCTTTTCCAGTGAAGAAAAGCTTGACGAAACCACAAGACGTCTACCGTAGAAGTCCTTGCTCAAATTCGTTTTAATCTTGTGTGTAGATAAAACATTCCCAATAAGGCAAGCTGATGAAGTCGCCATCTGTAGAACAAACCAATAGAATTAGCAATAAATAAAAGGCATAGCTACTAATCAAGAAACGAACGGTTTAAAACAAACATAAATCTTGAAACAAGAACCACCCATCCGCCACCCCTACAACCCATGTTTGCATTACCATATACAAACACTTAAAACTTTATTCACACCAATTCAGCTTCTTCAGCAAAACCAAGTAAAAAAGAGAAACAACAATAAATTAAAAGGAAACAGCACAACTAAACATTTTTAAAATTTCCAATGCATGACTGTAATAACGACACCCTTAATCATTTTTCTAATAGAAGTTTCAAATAAATATCAAAAGTTTACACGAAACAAACCTGGATTGAAGTGAAATCGGAACACAGAGAAACGGAAAAAGAGGGCAAACTTAAATGGAAGAATTCAAAGAAAGAAATCGTGGAACAAGACGCGACACAACCAAGTTGCAAGGCAGCTAAGTGAAGTTTAAGAGGGAGTGGATGTGGTTTGGAAAAGGCGTACGTGGCGACTTTCTAATGACTTGTTTGCTTCCGATTTTTCTCTATTTCTTGCTTTTCTTCCTAGATTTTTTCCATTTCTGTCGTTTAGTCTCGTCGCCTTGGGAAATCAATTAAAACAAATTAGAATAAATTCTAAAATAAACTTATTTCTGAATATTAGTTAGTTTAATTGGTTGGATATTTGGTTTGCACACGTAATCTTCCAATAAGTTTGAATAGATAAAAAATTGTATTAATTAATTTTAAATTGAATTAAATTTCTCAACAAAAGAAATAATATATGATTTAAAAAGGGTCTATGAAGTTTGTTATGTCTAAAAAATCAAGGCTGACGTGAGCTCATGCCAACAAAAGTCAATCAGAGTTTAGGAAGGTTTTGTGTCGTTTAGACACTACCACATCGCATAAGGACGTAAGAGGTAAAGCTATCGTCAGTGTGACAGGTGAAAGTCAGGCTTATGAGTGGTTAGGAATTGTCCACCTGCCTAAGCCTTACGCGATTTAAGGATGTCTCCCGTGCAGACAACCAATGGGAAGCGGGTTAGGAATTGTATCACACTTGATCGACTGCATAATCATGATTACTACCTTGAATCCCCCAACTATAAATAGAGGGATACTCTCTCATTTACGGGATTGGCTCATCCTTAATCTGAAAAAGTAGACTCTCTCTCTCTCTCTCTCTCTCTCTCTCTCTCTCTACATTTAAATTCTCTGTAGATTATAATTCAGCTCGTTGTACGCGACCTGTTGTAACCATCCATTAATACAACCATAATGGACATATGATTCACTTTTGAGTATCCAAACCACTTTAAAAATCGCTTCTCATTTATTCTTTCATTGCACATTTCCATATCACGTGCAATTTCTAAGTCCGCTTAGCACTTTACACGTGCGAGTCGTTGATGTCAAAATCAAGTATCAACAGTTTGATGCTAGAAGGAGGGCCACTGATTTAGTATCCGCTCTTCATCAGAAACTTCTAATCGATCGGCCCTATCCATCAGCAAATGGCTTGCGGTTTCAAAACTGAGCGAATCGAACTTGACAATGAGAAAATCCCCCGGGTACAGGATGACACTTCTCCCGAAGTGCCACCAGTCCAGTAGAGTACCATGGCGGATATTCCTTCGAGCTCATAACTCGACCCAGCCGTGATGAATTACCTAGAGAGGTTCAACAATACTCTCCATACAGTTAGCCAAAGGTTAGACTGTTTGGATTGGGTCGTATCACCAGAGTCCAATGAGGTAGTGCCACTGCCAAAGACAATGGTAGGTTGCGCAAAAGTGCAAAAAATGGCGAAAACCTATACCGCGCGTACTGCAGCGCGTAAAAGTAAGGGAAAGCAAGTGACAAATAGTGGACCGAAGGGCTCCGAGGGACTAGCGAACACCAGTCACGCAACGGGTAGAATAACTATGGCATTACGACTCGGCGACATGTCACAGCATGAGCCATCCCCTGCCACGTCACATGGGCACTCCCACAAAAGTGCAAGGCAAGGAGATTCCCAATATCTCCAAAATGATGGTCTCGACTGTCATCATGCAGGAAACCCCTGTCGTTTGCGGGTCAGTTCTGACTACCGTGGAGGTCAAGAAAACTCCCCGAGCCAGTCAATGCTTTCACACGGCCCTAGCCAAAGTGTGTTAAGGTTTGCCGGAGCTTCCGACCGAGTTGAGGAAGAGTCCGATTTGCGGTCTTTCCTCAACTGCAACCATGAGGATCGAACCCACGTTGTGGAAAGTAATCCTCAGGTAGCTCCACTACCTCAGATTGAGGAATTACAGCGAGCTTTGGATCAGCTTAAAGCTCAGTAGAATGAGCGTGGGAAGGTCGCTGAGACGTCTCCCTTTTCTCCGGCAGTGTTAGCTGCTCCTCTCCCATCGAGATTCAAAATGCCCAACATGCAGGCGTTCGATGAGAATTCTGATCTGCAGGATCACCTTTATGATTTCAACGACCTCATGAACTCCACCAAGTCTCTGCCTTGGCCACATGTCGCTGCTTAGCAATAACTCTGACTGTCCATGCCAAACGCTGGTTCAAATCACTTCCTGCAGGATCAATCAGCTCGTGGCAACAAATGAGCTCGTCATTCTTGAGACACTTGTAGGCGAACAAGAAGTTCTCAATGTCGTTGAGCTATCTAAGCAATATACGGCAGGAGAGGAACGAATCCCTCTAGTCTTACATAGACAGATTCCACAGGGAACTTCAAAAAGTGGCTCACACTCTCAAAGAGTTCGTTCAGACTCTCATTATCGCGGGGGTTTGCCCACAGACTGACTTGTGGAAAGAATTACAATCTGAGGACGATGTTTCCCTCACTCGCTTCTACGACCTCACTAAGAAGTATCTCCGAATCAAAAATTATGTGGTCGCCCTTAATCACCAGGACCCTGGCCCTTCGACCAGTGCTCCTGACCAAGGGGAGAATAGTAGAAGGGCTGATCGCAGATGGGCTAATGACGATCAGCGGAAAGGAAAGAAGCAGCAATTTGAGCCCAAAAAATATTATGCCTAAGTTCCTCTTTGCGATCGCGACAAAAGTCAATACACTCCTTTGAATGCCTCAGTGTCGACTATTCTGGATAAGTCAAAGAAGGCCAACCTGCTTAGAGAGCTAGAGCCCATGAAGAATCCCCCTCAGCCAAGAACAACAAAAAGTATTGCCGCTATCATCAGGATAATGGACATCACACCAATGGGTGTCGGGCTCTCAAGCAAGCAATTGAAGACCTCACCAAGCAAGGGCACTTCAAGGAGTATGTTGATGGTCCGACTCCCGTTCGGGAAAAGGATCAAGAGGAACAAGGAAAGAAGCATTGTAGTCGCAAGGGTCTCTACTGTGTAGGGATCATCTTTGGAGGACCACACCTTACAGGGAATTCTTGAGGTGCCCAGGAAAGGTATGCTTGGGAAGCTCATCATGACCTTCTGAGAGTGATGAGCATGGCACCGCGACTCACTAAGGTTCGCAGGGAAGAGAAGATTACCTTCTCAGAGAAAGACGCAGTGTGATTGCATCATCCTCATGAGGATGCACTCTTCATCACGCCTGAAATAGGTCGGTGCAAAGTCCACAGAATGTTAGTAGACAATGGAAGCATTGTGAATATCCTGTTTCAGCGAGCTTTCGAAATAATGCAATTGGACGAGACAGACCTGAAGCCTGCCTCCATCCATCTCTACGGTTTTACTGGGGATCATCTGATTCCTAGGGGAATGATCGCACTTCCTATCACGTTGGGTGAGACCAACGAAATGACCAAGATGACAGAGTTTTTAGTGGTAGACTGTTTGTCCGTCTTTAATGGCATTCTGGGACAACCTCTACTACGAAGTTTCAAGGCAGTCACCTCCATCTACCATCTGAAAATAAAGTTTCCCACTCTGACGGGGATTGGGAAAGTAAAAGGATCTCAACGCGAATCTTGCGACTACAACATTAGAGTAGTGCAGATGGCGTGCAAGGGAAAAGGAAGGTCAATAGGCATCCTCGAGCAAGCTATGGCGATCAGCAGGATCAAACCACAACCTGACCCAGTAGAGGGCAACATGGATCCTCGCATCCAAGAGTGCCCTTATAGTGGGCCAGTTGAGGATCTATCTGAGGTATCAGTGGATCAAAATGAGCCGACTCGAGTGTTGAGAAGCGGGAGTAATCTCAACCCCAGCTCACCAAAAGCTTAACGAGCTTTCTCATAGATAATGTCGATGTTTTCGCATGGACTCATGTTGATATAATCGAGATCAACCCGAATGTAATATGTCATGCACTCAACATTGACAGTACAGTCAAGCCAGCTTTCCAAAAGAAAAGAACCATGGACTTTGAGTGCTATGTTGCCTTGAAAAGTGAGGTAGAAAAGCTTCTTTTAAACGGGTCTATTCAAGAGGCACTTTACCTGAGCTGGGTTGTCAATCCAGTCTTGGTAAAGAAGCCCAACAGCAAGTGGCAAACCTGTGTCAACTTCACTGACCTCAACAAAGCCTTTCCGAATGACAACTTTCCCTCGTTAAGGATCGACCTGCTCGTTGATGCTACCTTCGGGCACTAGCTGCTGAGCTTTATGGACTCCTACTCGGGGTACAATCAAATCCCAATGTATGCACCTAACGAAGAGCGTACCTCATTCGTTACAGATTGGGGGTTGTATTATTACAAGGTTATGCCCTTCAGCCTAAAAAACGTTGGAGCAACCTATCAGTGGCTGGTTAACCGTACGTTTTCTGAGCAGATTAGAAAGTCGATCGAAGTTTATGTTGATGACATGCTGGTCAAGTTGCATGTCGCTTCAGATCACATAACGCATCTCACTAAGATGTTCGATGTACTCCAAAAGTACAAGATGAAGCTCAACCCTCTTAAATGCTCATTCAAAGTATCTTCAGGAACGTTTCTAGGGTATATGGTTAACTAAAAGGAGATCGAACTCAACCCTGAGAAGATTCAGGCTCTCCTCATATGAAAAGCCCGACCAGCCAAAAACAGGTTTAGAGCCTAAATGGAAGGATAGCAGCTCTCAGTCGCTTCATATCAAGGGCTATAGATCGTTGATTGCCATTTTTTAATATACTTAGGGCCAACAAGAAGTTCGAATAGACTCCAGAGTGCGAGCAAGCTTTTCAGAGTATAAAAGAACATCTCAAATAGTCACCTCTTCTATCCAAGCCTCTTCCCATGGAAATTCTATTCCTCTACCTGTCCGTCTCTCAGTATGCGGTCAGCACAGCTCTCATTCGAGAAGAAAGCAGAGTTTAGTGGCCAGTGTATTACGCGAGCAAGCGACTACTAGACGCCGAGATGCGGTATCCAGAAATAGAGCGATTAGCTTATGCCCTGCTGATCGCCTCCAAGAAGCTACGATCCTATTTCCATGCCTACACAGTCCATGTTCTAACCAACTACCTGCTCAGCCAAGTTCTTCAGAAGCCGAAAGCTTCGGGTAAGTTACTCAAATGGACAATGAAATTGAGTCAGTTTGATCTACATTATAGATCGAAGGCAGCCATCAAAGGGCAAGTTGTAGTCGATTTTATTTCAGAATTCTCGTACCAGCCAAATCAAGAATCCGAGTAGTCAACCAGCGAAGTCATTCAGAAAACCATTCAGAACTTATCGACTTGGAGCTTCTATGTCGATGGTTCCTCGAACAGGAAAAAAGTCGAGACAGGTCTTCTCCTCATTAGTCCCGAAGGGACTCGCATTCATGGAATTCTTCGATTTGGGTTCCAAGCTACGAACAATGAGGCCGAATACGAAGCGCTACTCGCCGGTCTATGACTAGCGAGGGAAATGGGATCGGACACAATCAGCACTCACAACGACTCCGAACTGGTTGTTAATCAGATCTTGGGAGAATATCAACCCAAGTAAGAAAATATGATCAACTATCTGAAGAAAGCTAAGGCCTCACTTGAGCCTTTCAAGCGCTTCACGATCAAGCAAATCCTGAGAGACAGTAACTCTGTTGCGAACACCTTAGCATCGCTAGACTCAGATATGTCGGAAAGTATTCCAATTCGATACATAGAGATTTCTAGTATCAGCTCGCCTGAGCAGACCATAGTTACAACAAAATCTATCTCCTAGATGACTCCAATCATTTAGTGTCTCTGAGATGGGACTCTGCCTAGTGATAAGACTGAGGCAAAAATCCTGTGCACCAAAGCTGCTTGTTACACGCTCGTCAGAGATCAGTTATACAAGCGAGGGTTTAGTGCCCCTCTCCTCTGATGTGTAACTGACGAAGAAGCAGACCACATTATAAGGGAGATACATGAAGAGATCTGCGGTAATCACACTGCCACACGATCCCTCACCAATAAAATTGCCGCCAAGGATATTATTGGCCTTTACTTTAGGAAAACACTTTCAACTTTATGAAAAAG
>NW_022195384.1:0-32500 GCF_008641045.1 Pistacia vera | reverse complement strand
GAAATTGGAATCTCTAGCCATAGTCTATTATTAGTCATACGAAAGCAAGTTTGTGATGACAAGTTCCGGACATATTGATCGATGATTCGGTAAAAGATCGAGTTTAGGATTTTGGCAATCCATGAATCCGTACTCGATCAGGAAATATCAATAGAGGGACTTTACCTGCATGGTACATATGATCTAAAATGGGTTCAATGAAGTATTTCTTCATCGTGGTTTAGGGACTATGGCACATTGCTAGATGTTTACCATAGTCGTTGGGCCTCCGGACAGGTTTCCGGATTCATCCAGAACCGGCTCACGGCTAATCCACGATGGACCTACATGGTCACACCAATAGCCTTGAGAAGTTAGAGAAGAATAAGCGAGAGAAATGATTATCCAAAGAGGGCTAGCATCTTTCGAGGGTAATGACAAGATTTCTATGGTAATAGTTACATAGAAAATTATTTGTGACATTTTAAGGGTTAAAATGGTCAAGCAATAATTAATTGTATTTAATTATTATATCTTAAAGCGTTAAGATAAATGAGATGAACTAAAATAACATTTTAATAGTTAAAGGGCAAAAGGGTAAACTTATGGGTTGTTAATGTAAACTAGTTTAGTTTACATGGGCCCTTGAATAACATTGATTATTCAAAGGGTAAAATAATAAATACTTGGGCTCCTTTTAAAATAAGATTTTATTGAGGCATAGAAGTGAAAAACAACTAATTACAAAATGGCCCATGTATATATAAATGCAAATGGTTGCATTTTAGGTCAATTATTCATTTTGTTCACTCAAAAGAAAATCAATCTCTCTCTCTTAGGATACAGCCACTCTCTCACTCTCTCAAGGTGGTGTTAAAGTGTGGAGGATTCATCTCTTTGAATCTTGGCTTCATCAACCTTAAGCAAAGGAGAAGGTATAATGTTTTCAAGCTTTGTTTAAAATTTTTTTTAATCCTATTAATCCAACCCTTTCATGCTTTCAATCTACATTTTCCGCCACCTCTTCATATTTTTCTTTCAGTATATTTTGATGATATTCTCTTATATAGCAAAAACTTGGGTGATCATGTACAACATTTGAAATCTGTTTTGGATGTGCTTAGAAAAGAAAAGTTATTTGCTAATCTGAAGAAGTGTACCTTTTGTACTGATAATCTTGTGTTTCTAGTATTTGTTGTGAGTGCACAGGGTATACATGTTGATGCGGAGAAGATACGTGCCATCCAAGAGTGGTCGAGTCCCACAAACGTAGGTAATGTGAGGAGTTTTCATGGACTTGCTAGTTTCTACCAACAGTTTGTGAAAGACTTTAGCACATTGATCGTGCCACTTACTGAAGTAATCAAGAAAAACGTGGTTTTCAAGTGGGGAGAAGAACAAGAAAGGGCATTTCAATTGGTCAAGCAAAAGCTGACCAACGCTCCCTTATTATCTTTGCCTAATTTTACTAAAACATTTGAAATTGAATGTGATGCTTTAGGTATTGGTATAGGCGCGGTTTTAATGCAAGAGGGGCAGCCAATAGCTTACTTCAGTGAGAAACTAAGTGAGGCAGCCTTAAACTACCTGACTTATGACAAGGAGTTGTATGCATTGGTTAGGGCTTTGGAGACATGGCAGCACTACCTATGGCATAGAGAATTCGTGATCCATACAGATCATGTGTAATGCTTTCTTTCTAGCTAGTATACTCATAAACTAATCACTACAACTCATTAAAAACATATATAAGAAAATACACATATATATACGAGTAATAAAGTATGGGCCAATATTTAATTTTTCTTTATATACAAATATTTACAAAATGTTCTCAAAAATAGCAACTTGACAGTGTAGCCCAACTCTTCCACTGCATGAGTTCCGAGCGACCGCAACTCACTTGCAAAACATTAAAAACAACAGAGTGAGCACTAATGGCTCAGTAAGTAAACCCGCTATGCTACCCTTCTCTCTCCGTTGCTTAAATCCTGAATTTTCTTTCCTTACAACTCATTTCCCAAGTATTCTCTATTCTTTTTCTGTTCTTCTCCCTGTTCTTTCTCTGTTCTTTCTCTATTCTTTCTCTGTTTTTTCTCTCTATTTTCTAATTTTTTCACTACCCATGATAATGAGCATGGTATTATGCATATTCATGATGCAAATGCATAAATGCATAAATTATGCATTTTCTTTTCTATTTTTCTTATTATGTTTTCTGTTTCTTTTTCTTTATTTCTTTCTTTCTTTTCTAGTCTTTCTTTCTATTCTTTCATTCTTTTCTATTCTTTCTTTCTTTCTATTCTTTCTTTCTTTCTTTCTATTCTTGTCGATCGGACTCGGTTGAGGCATGGATTTGGAGCCTTGGCCGTGTGAGTGAATTCTCTAATTCTAGGTACAGTCCTCATCCACACACACTTCTAATGGACTGTATTGTTCTTCTTTCTGAATTCTGAGGCCGCTCACTAAAGGCGGCATGCATGTGGGACTACGTCACTCACGGCTCCTCATCACAACAACCTTCTCTTCTTTTTATCTTTTTTTACACTTCTTTAAGAAAAAATTCAGATTTGAATATCTTGAATATTCTCACTTCTTTCTATTTTCTCTCTAACATATTTTAGGGTTTTTTCATGCTCTTATGAATATGTATGCATGTTGATGGTTTCATGCTTATAATTCTTTTTAAATTCACATATTTAAATGCAATTATGCATTATGGAATGCAAACATGTCATTCTCTACCATCTACAAACTCATCCCAAAGTAACACATAATCATTCTCATACATGCACTTCTCTTTGGCATTTCATCAAACAATTCATGTGCACAAATCAAAACTAATTTGACTACACTTCTATCTCTATTTTAGGCCACCAAAAATTTGGAATAAACTCCTCCATAATTAACACCAAATCTACCCAAAATACACACTTCAAAATTTTCACTTCAATTCTGCCAAATCTCATCCAAACATTCATCAAATAACAACTACACCAACACAACTTCTCATGGATAGGTTCTAATCATTATTCAACACCAAATCCATCAACAATTTTACATATAACACATATATATGCATAAAGAAAGTTCTCTACACAACATAACTTAAATCATACTTAGGGTAGGATTTACTTAACTTGTGCTTGAGTAATTCCACTAGAATCTCTCTTACTTTGGTAGACTTGTTCTTTCTCTAAAACCCTAAGCATAAACACTATAAGAATTCAACACTTTAAAAATTAATCTCACATCTATTGCAAAAATTCTTACCTTTGGGTGCTTAGGATCAAATCTCTACCAAAATCCAACCAAAAGCCCTCTAAAATTCCTTGGAAATTTGATGAAGAGATGAGAGAAATTGAGAGTGAAGTGGCATGAGAGGGAGTAGAGAATGTTAGGGTCTTTTTGCTTGAACTCTTAATATCTCATATTACTATGGATATCTTCTCAGTTTGCCCTTGCACTTTCTTTAAAATTCCATCTATGTCCCTTAATCAATTATCATAATGCCCTCATTTTTAATACATTCTCCATGAAATTCTACCTCTTTTCACTCCCCACTTTTCAACTAATTTTGAGTGAAAATACCATTTTACCCTTAATGCAAGTTTAAGGCATTTTCTTCACATTTTCTCAAAGTAACTTTAGCCAAAAACAAATCAACTAAAGGTATAAGAGCATAAATTAAATTACGTACCTCCATGTGGGCGTTACATCATGAGTCCTTGAAACATTTAATAGGCCAACATAAGCTGATCAAAAGACATGCCTGATGGGTGGAGTTCATCGAGACATTTTCGTACATTATCTGATACAAGCAAGGTAAGGAAAACGTAGTTGCTGACTGAGAGACCTATTCAATGAAAGAGACAATGAAGCACTTCTACGTGCCAAGTCTGGACCTAGTTAAAGAACACCGCGACAAGGCTCGGTTAAGGATAACATCCTACCAGCAGCGTGTGAAAAGGTTCTTCAACTCTAAGGTTAGGAGAAGAGACTTTTAGGTCGGCGACCTGGTTCTAAAAGCAGTCCTTCTCGTTATGAGGGAACCAAGTGCGGGGGTATTGAGACCTAACTGGGAGGGTCCATACCACATCGCTAAGGTAATATGACCTAGAACGTATCACCTCAAAAGGCTTAACAGTTCCAAAGTACCGCGAGCTTGGAATACTGAGCATCTTCACCCCTATTACCAGTAATTCTGAACTCGCTCTTAATTTTTTCATTTCTTTTGCTTGTAAAGTTTTCCTTATAATATTTATGAATAAGATTGTTCTGCTTTATCTCGAAGGAATATTTGTATCATGTTCTTTTGAATAGTCTTGTTCGTTACAATATTTTTACAAGTTTCCTGATTAGATGTATAATATTAGTCTTGTGAAGTGCTCGAATTACAGAAGTGCTTTTACAAATGGTCGAAAATATTCCTTGTACATATGTCAAAATAAGTACAATGGGCAACAGAAAGATAAAAAGAAAAAGAGGAAGAGTCCAAAGGAAAGCTATGCAAAAACAGAAGAGGCGATCACTAGTCCCGAGCTCTAGGCTCTGCAGGCACGACCTCTATATCCGCTGGTTGGTCGTCGATCGTCCGATCCACTGTTGGGTCCTCAAAGACATATGCCTCCAACTGGTCATCCTCTGGAGGAGGCTCTTGTCCCTGTTTCTCCTCGGCATCATCAGCTTAGGCCATGGAAGTAATGATGTCTTGATATTCATTAGGAGGTCAGAGAGGTCCATCCCCGGATTCCTTGGTCGCAAGTTGTAGATGGCCTGTATTGCCCAATCAGCGGCTTTCCTCTCGAGTTCAAGATTTTTCCGCTTCATTTGCTCGGTTAATGAAGTGACTCACCCTTGGAACAGCTCGACATCCACCTCCAAAGCCCTCTTCTACTTCTTAGAGTTTTCCCACAGTTGAGCTCTGTCTTCCTCTTCCTTCATGGCACACTCAAAGTTCGCCTTTAGCTCCTTCTCTTTCTCGCCACACTCTCTGGTGAGTCTGGCCATTGCCCTTTGGAGCTCCTTGCTCTTCTCGCCTCTCTTCTCAAGCTCGACCTTCTGGAAGTCCACTATGCGAAGGGCAGAATTTCTCTCTACCAAGTACTAATTCGCCTGAATGTGGACTGATTTCACCTCTACGTCTAAAGCCACGAAGTCCTATTTCAGCTTGGTATTCTCTTCCCTCAGCTCGTGGAACCCTCCAGCAGAGTCCAGATCGATCTTCTGTTAGGCTATATGCAAGGCGAGCAGGGACTGTATGAGAAAAGAAACAAGGGTTAGCCTACTTTTTCCCGAAAATCATAAAAGTTAGAAAACCAACTGATACTAAAAGTCTTCGACAAGAACGAGCTGTTTTACCTGGCTTTGCAACTGAAGCACAGTAGCCACCAGGTCTACGGGTCAAGAAGCCACGAACTCCTCGAAGGCCGCAACCAGTTGGCATTCCAACAAAGTATACGCCACCGGCTACAGGTGCTCCAGGAGTTGCCCCATGGAATCCATCACAAGCGTGTCTAATCCTAAAGGAATTGGCACCTCGTCGACCCGTTACTGGCCCGCTCTCTTTTGGGAAACTACGACTTCCCCCTCTCCTCTACGCGAGCTCTTGGGGACCGCTGAAGTGCTAGGCACGCTCCTCGGGGGCACCCCCAAGCAAAAATCCTGGTAAGGCTGTGATCCCCACGGCGGCATCCCGAAGCCCTCCGGCTCGAACTCTGATTTCTCCTTGGTAAGCAACTGCTTCCTCTTCTTGGTTTTCTGGCCCATAGTTTTCTGCTTGTGGCGCAAGTAGCCGCGAGCCAAGAAGCTTCTCCACGTTGCTCCATGGGTGTTCACCTTTCAACACTAATTTGTATCCCTCCTGTGGGGATATCGTCGGGGATCACTTCGGCTAGCTCGGTTGGGTCAACCTAGGGAAACACAAACCCCCTAGTCCTTGTCAACGGCCTTAGAACCCTAGGTAGCATGGTTGTTGCGCACCATGAAAGCATGTTAGCGAAAAGGTCACCTTAGGCAAAAGAAATGGGGACTAAGTGTGAAGATACTTACGAGCTAAGGGTTCCAAAGATGCTTCCGGATTGAAAAAAACCATACTTTCTTAAGTTGGCAGTACTCACGAGTAGCTCGTGTCGCAACTCTGCACAGGTAGATGACCGAACGTCATAATTCACTTAAAGTTTGTCAAAGCCATCAATCTGGTGGTCTTATTTTTTGCAAAGAGACAAAAAGTTCGTTAAATATAAGGAGAGTTGAAGAAAAATGGACAGTTCGCGAATCAAATGAAAAGAAAACCTACTCGGCTTCCTAAATTGGCAAATACCATCATATTCAGAAAAGAAATATTTGGTCTCATAAGCCCCGATGTTACTGGGGTAACCAAATATTCCTCCCTCGATCATAGATCGCTTCGAGAGGTTAAAAGAATATTTATCTTTACTCTTCTTCATATAGTAAGCGCATGCAAGCTCCAGCTTTGTCAGCTCGCCAAGACCATTTTTGCCACATGTGATATACATAGCAACTGCTATCATATATGCATTAGGCATCAATTGTAATAGCGCGACCTCAAAGTGGTCGAGGATCGATCTAATGAAGGGGTGAAAAGGTATCAATGCCCCACACTTAAAGATTACCTTGAAGATCGCGGCCATTCCCTTTGGGGAATTCCGAGTTGTGTAAGTCTTATGCTGGTAGACATCCACGCTAAGCACGAACTGGTCCACCGCTTTCTGTATCTCGTCTTAGGTGGCCATTGATAATGCTTCTTACATGGGACCTGCTGAGGTGCCCAGCGCCTGTAAGCTCATCCCCTCGGTTGCTCTAGTCGCTGAAGCATCCATTGCTCCTAAAGTCTGAAAAAGGGGCAACATGCAGAGATAACTCAGTCTCCATATAGTGTTCCGTACAATGACGTGGAAGAGCAAAAGAAACCCTAATTTACCTTCCTTAACCCCTAGAAAAACCCTAAAAACCCTTAGGAATGAATTCCGAAGAATCTGTGCCCTAAGTTCTCACTTTTTACAAAGAAAAAAGTTATCTTCTTACCACTATCCAGAAATATGCACCATGTAAGCTTACCAGGTAGTTCACACCCACCATTATCGTAAAGTCAAGCTATTAACAAAAATAATAGAAGAAAATGATGGAGAAGCCCTCCTTACCTCTTGACTGTTGGGCACGAACTTCCTGTCATAACGAAGAGTGCGCATCAACTGGAAGAAGAACAGACTGATTTCGCGAGTGCAAGAGTTTTGTTTTTCTCTCTAAAAATGTGAGTTAAGTGATAAAACTTGAGGCGAACCTAGGGTTTTATAAGAGGAAAAACGACAATTGGTTTCCCTCAGCAAGCGACGCTTGGGCGGGATACGTTTCTTGTCATTGATTATGACCACATGTCGTTAATCCACAAGAAGAGTAACCCTCACGCTTCATAGATGTCAATCAATGTTTCCCTCCATTGGAGCAATCAAGCGTTGGCGTGGTTACCTCCTCCACATTAAATGTGCCCTCATCCACATTTAATGCTCTGAAAAGGAATGTCGTTTCAGCATGGCTTGCATCTAATGCGCATGGCTGGCACTTATTACGCAATAGACACATCTGTTAGAATAAAGTTTATTTTATTGACCAGATTAGCTATCAAGCGCAACGAATAACATTTGAAGAGGTCGTTCGAGTAAAACATTCTTCGCCGTGTATCGATTTCGAGACGATGTGATTCCTAGTTTTTTACTAAGTATTTTCCGATCTCGAGCGACAAAAGAAATCCAAAGCATGTTGGTATAGCACTAAGTAGGGTTCGACCCAGGTCACTGAACCTATGGGAGAAGGCCACCTCAGGTCGCTTGTGCTATTCTTAGAGACCTATGTTGCCACCTCCTTATAGCTCGATGGTCGGGTTGAACCATTAGTTTCACATTATCTTAACTGCTTGTCTCATACAGCTCTATCAGCTCGATCAGGCGTCACTCAAGATAAGTCAAGTCACGACATAATCATGAAGTTCTCAAGTTTCAATTCTTAAACCTTGAAAACTATGGGGCTTCTGTTATGCCTAAAAAATCAGGGCTGACGTGAGCTCACGCCAGTAGGGCCAATCAGAGTTCATGAGCCAGGCTTGTGAGTGGCTAGGAATTGTCCACCTGCCCAAGCCTTAGGCGATTTAAGGATGTCTCCCGTGCAGACAACCAATAGGAAGCAGGTTAGAAATTGTACCACACCTGCCCGACAGTAGAATCATGATTACTACCTTGAATCCCCCAACTATAAATAGAGGGCTCCTCTCTCATTTATGGGATTGGCTCATCTTTAGTCTGAAAAAGTAGACTCTCTCTCTACATTTAAATTCTCTATAGATTGTAATTCAACTCGCTATACACAACCTGACTGTAACCATCCATTAATACAACCATAGTGGACGTAGGATTCGCTTTTGAGCATCTGAACCACTTTAAAAACCACTTCTCATTTATTCTTTCATTGCACATTTTCATATCACGTGTAATTTCTAAGTCTGCTTAGCACTTTGCACGTGCGAGTCGTTGGTGTCAAAATCAAGCATCAACAAAGTTTTTATGTAAATAATATTATTCAAGAGAGACTCTTGAATGTATTATTCAAAAGGTTTTGAGTTTGACTCTCTTCTTAATTGCTAATAGAGATCGCTATCAGAGCTCTTACTCAGCTGATAGTTTCAAAGTTCCGAGGGATTAATTAAGATGTGTATAAACTGGTTCAGACATCCCTCATCACATATATATATAATTTATTAGCCACTGGCGTACATAAAACTTTAGATCAAAAACCTTTTCACTTATTTCCTCGTCAAATACAACTTGGTTTGCAATCTCTTGCAATTGGGAGATGGGTTTTCCAAGTATAAGCTCATAAGTTCCTAAATACATTTACAATAATTAATATATATTAGATTGATAATTTATTAGCCACTGGCGTACATAAAACTTTAGATCAAAAACCTTTTCACTTATTTCCTCATCAAATACAACTTGTTTTGCAATCTCTTGGAATTGGGAGATGGGTTTTCCAAGTATAAGCTCATAAGTTCCTAAATACATTTACAAAAAAGTATCTTCACTTAATAAGAGATCTTGGATCGAATCGGTATATCAAAAGTAGGAAACTTGAAGAAGGTTATGTCAGATATAAGCGGGCAAAACTGTCCCATATGGTACCCTCCTCTATAGCCCTTATAACTGATATAAGCTCCCTTTCAAATGGATCGTTGGCTGCTACAACATTCACCCTGTTATTCTCTCTCTTTTGCCCACTGAGTACAAACCTACACACAGGGCACTGGCCCTGGCTTCTCACCCATGGCACAATACAGGCTTCATGAAACATGTGTTCGCATGGTGTAAGCATCACCGTCTCTTTTGGCTCGAAATCTTCTAAGCAAACAGCACAGCTCTTAACGTCGTTTTCTTTTTCCTTTTGTATCTCTTTCACGGTGTTTTTGGAGTCGAGTCTGTAATATAAATTTGGCCTTATTTTCATTGGAGGGGGATCATAGACTCCTTTCTTTAACTTCTTCAAAGCCATTTGCTGCTCCTCTCGAGTCAACTTTGAGTTGTCGTCATGAGTTGGACCTTGCACATTCTGTTGTCTTATGAATGCTGGCGGGGATGCCTGGATGATTTGCCTGTGACTAGGGTTGACCTCCATTCCCAAAATATGCACTGGGGAATGTGATGGCACTGGAAAACTATAAGTACTCCATAATTAGAAATGGGAATAGAAATCAATGCTCATATTGTGATAAGAGCAATCAGCATAAGCCATGAAACTAAATGAACTTTTGAAATTAATTCATAATTCATATATATTCCAAAAGTATTGATCCTTTGATCGTTTCACATAGCTATTTTCTTAATAACTGGTTATGATGTTTCAGGTAGAAGAAACGAATTTACATAAAGTTAACGAATTTAACTTGTTGGAAAATGGAACAGTGATCATGTGGTTGGGGGTTCTGTTATTTGTTGTAATTGATTTCCACTAGTTCTGAGATACCAGCTTAACAGAATTTGTAAAAGTTAACATGCTTACCCAGCTAAGCTGAATGGTCCTGTTATCACTCTCTCATCGTATAAAGGTCGTGGATTGGGTGCATCCCAGCTGGTACCCTAGATAACCAAACCAAAATAAGAACTAATTAAACGAATTAATCATCTTCCGCAAGATATGAAATTTCAAAGAAAAATCATTACCTTGATCCTATTATAAAGGCAGAAGTATACTTACTGGATCAGCACGAAGGAAAGAGATCCAGCTTGAGAAAATGGAGCTTGTGCACGGCTTCCCTCACTACTGTTAGAACATGGCACACAACCTTGTCCCCGGCCAATTTCTTGAACTTGGGTGGAATTGCCGCCACTCATGGTGTCTTTGTCCAATTTCTCAGCAGAAGTCCAATATATGTTATATTAAATATTGGTAGCTTTATGTAGTGGAGTTATGAAGAAAAAGTTTATTCCTCGTCTATTGAATGTCACTCAGTGAATATGCCCTATTGTCGCTTCCTTGCTTTTCTACTTTTCTAGTTTCCTATTCTAATCCAAGTGTGATTCTTTCTCCAACTTAAAGATGCTCATCTATTGGACGATCTACAAAGGAGAAATAGTTCAAAAGTAACTAAGAAAGGCATCCAATGCTAACAATATGGATGACTATACACTTTGACTTCTCTAAATGTGCATCTAGTGTGAAACTAACCACACATCCAGAATCTCGCTTTGTCAGTGATGATAAAACTTACACTTTAGTACTTGTTCTTACCCAAAAGAAAAAAGGCCTAATAAATTAAGGTACACAACAAAATGTATAATGTAAACCAACGGACAGAAAAAATAATTAACTTCAATAATTTATACAGTTATATAATTCAAGAAACTAAAATTTCGCCTTAGAAGCACAGGGGAAAAGGGAGTGGGGGAAGTTATAAGAGTTTCACAAATTGAGACCGTTCATTCAATCATCTATGGGAAAATCTCACTCCAATTCCTTATCATAATAAGAGTTTAGCGTGTGAACCCCGCTCTGAATCAACAATATTATTAACCAACGTTTTAACAGGGACAAAAATAACAAAAAGACAGGGCAAACAGCTAGTAAACCATACCAGTTTTGATATACCTCAAAAAGATGAAAAACAATTACTTCATTCACTATCCTCTCTGTGATTCGGACTCTCCACTCTTACTGGCTTCCCCACATTTAAAACCACCAGTAATCAAACCATGACGACCCAAAACAACAAGATCAAGAGCTTTCTCCTACAATCATACACTACATTAGTCTCAATAACTCCCTCTCATACGCCTCCCTCAGAAAAACAGTATGTTTTCTCCCTTTGGTGGACAAGTAAAATATACCCGCGTGATCCAAGAACAAATCTCTAATATTAAATCAATCCCAAGCCATTTCCTAAATGACTAATCTTCCTACTTCCACCATCTTCTCCACTGTCAAACTTAAAAATTCATGCACAACAGCAACTGCCCGTTTCTCCGATCTCTAATCCCAGACTTAGTTTTCTTATCTCTCCCATTACCTCGTACGGCCCCACGTAAGGCAACCTCTGCCATTCCTTTACCTTAGCCTTAAAATCTTTACTCAACCTCATACCGGACGGAAACCCTTGTTTAAAACTGTAATGTAAATCCATTCCATTAACTTCACAATCCTCTCTACAACACTCCATCACCCTCCAATTATCAACTGCCGCAGTGAAATCCTCCCACGCATTTCATCAAACAGTTTCAACACATGAGTATTTGGTTCATTACCGTCGCAAAGCTTAAATTTTTCGAGTTTCGTGCAATCACCGAATCCTCAAAATCATCAGGCAGCCCAAGCTCCCTCCAAACCTTAAAAACAGCGCGTAGAGGCAAAGATTTCGAAGTGGACATTGATAACACCTAACTAACTTCTCAACAACTAGAGGCAAAGAAGCATTGATGGCTCAGCTCTTGGCGGGAAATTTCAAAGGCGACTTCGGTCAGCTTAACAAAGGGCTGGGACCTAGTGGGATCATAGAAGATACGAAAAATGTGGGATACTTGCGTAAGAAAGCAGTGGCGCCGCGATTGAGTTGGAGCTTTTGGGAGAGTCTATTGAGGAAATCAAGGGACACTGAAGGGGGTCGTTTTTGTTGGTGGTTAGCGAGAATGAGGTCTTGAATGGAGATGACTTTGAGGAAGTTCTTGTACTTGTCCATGAGTTTTTCGAATGTGGGATCTCTGAATCTTGATGATACGTACTGGGCTGAGGTTGTTTTTGATCGGACGAATGATACCTCGTAGGGTGTTTCAAGATTGATTCAAGGATTTTGAACTTACTCCCATTTTGGTGCTCTGAATTCAGGCCTTCTCATATGTCTGAAAGAGAATTTAAGAGAAACAATTGAAAGAACTCTGCCTCCTGTTAGCACAGAGGCATAAAATCTGGAAAACAATATTCTTTCATTAGCAGGATAAACCATTCGGAAGTTTTCTTTAAATGAATCAGTTGAAACGAGGGTGTGGCGTGTGGACCATGGAGCAAATTTGTATTAGAGAAATTGATGTAATATTCCACGATATAGACGTTTGCAGGTGATTTTCAATGCATTAGCATTACCCCTTTTGATCACAAAAGAACGCAAATTTTGGAACCAACGGGACCTGAAATTTTGTTTTATCATAGATTTAATAGTCATAAAAAGCGTTTGATGCTTTCATTGAGATCTCCCTCTTCTAAGATTCTTTTGTTTCAATGTGTAATTTTTCATCAAACATCTACCCACATTCAATAGCGGATGAATTTTGAAGCATAGAAAGTTCAAAGGTTGATTAGCAATAGGATAAGAAGTTCGAACAAATGCTGGAAATTTTGAAAAGAGATACGACTTCGTGAAGACGATTGGGCTTTGTTGGTTCTCGCCTAGACCTGGCAAAACGGTTGGGGCGGACCTGGTACGGATCGGGTCTTCACGGATACGGGTCTAAAATATTAGACCCGTATCCTACCCTATACGGGTAGTTTGGACCCGTTTTTTTCTCTCTCCAGATTTTAGCTTCCTGTTCACCCCTAACAGTTTTTCAATTATAACAGTTACACCCCCAAAATTCCTGCAGTTTTAATTTTTACATTTACACCCCTAAATCAACTACTCTAAATTCAATTCAATTTAGAATATAAACAAATATGGAACCAAAATAAACAAACAATAACATATAATACAAAACTACAAATACCAACCAAAATAAACAAATACAAAATCACTAATACATAATTATACATAAACAAACAAAATAAATCAATAAACTATAAATACTAACTAAAATATAATCCAATATTCAACAAAAAACATTTTTAGGACAACAAATGTTCATCCCACAGTGGGGGTGATAGAGTCTCTTGATTCCACAGTCCCGAGATTAGTTAATGGCACATCAAGATCATCATCTGAATTATTATTCACCTCATCATCTACAAAACAATGATCAACTACAAATATTAATAAATGTAAATAATAAAACATATGAAATATTATATTAACTATATATTTCTTTTTTTGTATAAAATTGTTTTATTTCTTTTCCATTAGGCATGATTTCTTTTTCACAAAGCGAACTGAGGTAAGAGCTGAACAAAAGGTGGACCATAATCTAATCCTATCAAGAAGAAAGCAAAGGGGAATTGATGTACATGCTTCTGGATTGCTGCCGAGATTTGGCAATTGCATTATTTAATTTTTTTTTTCATTAATTAATGGAGTTTATGATTGAATTTTTTAAATTTAACATACTCATTAAAGCTAAGATATGTTATATTTTAACCAACATAAGGACTCCAATTATCATAATCTTTTCCACTTTCCAATTTCAGTCATTCATTCCCTTAAATGGATTGCTAAATTCAGATACTCATTTCATTTCAGTGAGATTGCTAAAAAATTTACAAGATTCATTCAGTGATATATCATTATCAGGATCATTGTGGTGGTCCAAATAAATGAACCAAGGGGCGGTTAGAGATTTTTTCCCTTTTCATGTCTCTAGTAATTTCGAATAAATTCCCTCAACTAACCACTACTGAGAACTGAAAGTGCAATATCTGCATAACACACAACAGAACCAGCTAATAAAATCTTAGTGGGAAGAACTTAAGTTGGTAAAAATACGTTATGAAGAAGCGGTTGGAGAGTGGAGACTGAATACTACCAGAAAATTTCTTTTTATTAACCCAATGAAAACATTTATGAAAAATGGCTAATATTAGTACAGTTTCATGTGACCAAACACTTGTGAGGAAAAAAGATTGCACAGCCAACAAACAGTCATTTCCGTAATCATTGTTGATCCACTGTTATATGAATCGATGCACCTTTGTATAAGCCATTAATGAAAATCATCAATTAACAACTACAAGTATTGAGCTCATCAGAAGTTAGAACTACTGGCACCCAATTCAGCAAACTAAAAATTATCATCATATTGAATATCACAAATGAGACAATGCTAACCAAAACAACCCAATTCTTCTTCAACGTGTCATCTTCAGCTACATAACAACTAGTGTAAACTGTAAATACTATAAACATAATGAAAATCATCAATTAACAACGACAAGTATTAAGCTCATCAGAAGTTAGAACTACTGGCACCCAATTCAGCAAACTAAAAATTATCATCATATTGAATATCACAAATGAGACAATGCTAACCAAAACAACCCAATTCTTCTTCAACGTGTCATCTTCAGCTACATACCAACTAGTGTAAAACTATAAATACTATAAACATACATGCCGTTTCGGATGCCATGAAAAGGCAAATGATTGCAAAAACTTCTTGATTTCCAACTAAATGTTTCACTAATCAATTCTCTAAAACAGACTCAAGAAATTTCTACAAATATTGGTGCTCTTGCAGTCTTACTTGCTACTACTAGCCGTACCCAGAAGATTAAATAACAACATTGAAAGCGATATCGAAAGAATCCAATGATCTAAGTGAGCTCTAACCAATTATTTTTCATGTGCTTAAATTAATTAACCTCATTAGCAATGTCATCACTCTATTCTAATCACCATTATAATATGATTAACGCAACACAAACACAAAGCCACTCAAAGAAAAACCAAACCAACCGTTTGACCAGGGACCCATTTCTACTTTCTTTGAATACAATAGAGTTGAGAATCGTTGCTAAGTTACTGTAAATCTATTGTCATATGACTCATATCATATCCCAATCAAACGAGAGCAAAAATATGCAGTAACTTACATTAATCGTTCAAACAAAAAAGAAAACACAAAATGTGTCAAAAAAACAAAAACGAACACACAAAATTTGAAAGAAAAAACGGAAAAACCAAGGCAAAATACATTTCAAATGTGTAGAAACGTACTGATGACTGACGATTAATCGAAGAGGGAGTTGAGAGAGAGGAGATGACCAACCGACGAGGATGAGTGAGGGCGACCGACGATTGTGGTACTGGGAATGAGAATGACAGACTGGATGAATGAATCAGGTGACTGCCGTACTGATGAGTGATGACTGACGAGTGACGACTAATCGAAGAGGGAGTTGAGGTACGAAGAAGATGGCAAAGAGGGAGGTACTCAGTTGACTGATCAGAGATTGAGAGGCTTATGTTGAAGATTGAGACGCGAGAGATATGAGAGGCGCGACGCAAGATAGAGTTGAGTTGCTGAGTTAGGGCAGGTCACTTTTTAGTTTTTACATTTTGCAAAAACGGATACCTGCAGGTTCACCCCCATTAACCCGTCAGTTATAAGGGTTGGGTCAGGTCCAAAAAAAGGGGTTCAATTTATTAGACCTGTACTCTATATTTTTTACCTGGGTACGGGCCGACCCGCGGGTCTAGACCCGTTTTGTCAGGTCTAGTTCTGCCTATACAAGCTAAAGCCTAGTATCACCAAAGATCAGCAGGTGAAACCAATTAGAAAACCAGCTATTAACTTCTCCATCAGAACTTTGAAAGTGAAATACTTTGCCAATTTAATCTCTGAACATCCACTTTCCACCCCCCAAAACCATGAATAAAACTTTTATGTTCATGACTAACAACTAGAGGGACTGTCAAAACATTTCTAAAATCTTTTATATTGAAAAAAGAAAAAGAGAATCATTATGAAAATCACACCAAATAAAAGAAAGGGAAATTCTCATGAGAATTCTGAAAAGTCAATCATTTGAATGCTAGTGAAGCAAACAAATAACATATCTTCACTGTATGCATTTCAAGTAACTTTGCAGTCAGAAACAAAGCCCTCTTCTCAGGATCTCACATGGGCAAGTAATCTGCTCTCCAGGTCATCAACTAATAAAAGGAAATGAAGAGCACAATTGAAATCATATCTTCTCATTCCCACCTTTTTTCTTCGGCTTAAGTCCTGATTTCAGGTCAGTACATTATTTTTGGGCAAACAATACAAATTAAAATAAAACAAGAAGCTGAACTAACAAGCTCAAACTTGCAAAAGAAAATTGATGTGAGAAAAATACCTCATACTCAACACCCCCCATTCATTATTACATCATTGATAAAAAGCCCAGTAGACAAGAATCTACTTGCTCATAGTGGATGATAAATAGAAATTCCAAAATATGGAGCCCATTGACATGAAAGCTACACGAGCTTGAAGTGGGACCACCCTGTTACCAAGCCATCATTATTGTAAAAACATATTACAGTCTAGCAATCTCTAATATTAATTGTCATTGGGAGATATTCAATAAAAGTCTATGGGGAAGAACCATGACAAAATGCATACAGAGAGTCTAGACAATAGTCAACTTGTTGCCAAATATACAATATTAACCAATTACAAAATATGCAGTATCAGACCTTGACTTGAACTTTGGTGACTTTTGAAAGTGGAATAAGTTTGTGAAAGTTTACATGAATTCTGAAACATATATATGGTCAAGCAAAAAAGTTTCTTTATTAACATAACTGCTCATGCTGGCTACAAAGATAAGTGAGTTATAGACGCTTTAAAATCAGGTTCCTATTGAGAAAATATGTATGTTAACAGGTCATGTTCTAACACAAGCTTTTCCCCCAATTTACCCAGGTTACTTGAGAAAGCAGCAAAAAATGGTTCTGTTGTGTACCAAAGGGTCTAATGTTTCTGGACTCCTGGAGGCATGGCCTTAAATTTCTCATACAAAAGCACCAAAAATAAATTGAAGGAAAAGAAATACCAAGAAGATGTACCAAAAATTTAATATACTGACAGGGATCCAGAACCTAAATCCTGCACAGAAATCAGAGGTTGACATTAAAAATCCAAAAGCTAGAGCACAGTATAAATTAAACAAGAGAATGATTCCAAGAGATTGTTACCATAAAGTAGTGTGGGCAGAGCATCTTTTTTATACTTGTTTGGAAGCTCAGAAACCTTTCGTAGCCATAAATTGTTCCAAGCGAAAACAACAGCAATCACACATGGGCCAAGCACTATTTGGTTTAATAAAACCTAAAAAGACTTTAAGTCATGAGGCATTTGTGGAATAATCTGGTATTTCGACATAACAAGATTGTTATTGAAACACTATATGTGAAACCTGAAGACATTATACCTTCAGCAATAAATTCTCCACTGTTTGCTTTGGCATACAACGCTCAAGTAACTGGTACCACGCATAAGAACCAGGGCCATATAAAAGGAATCCATAAGAAGTCATCCGCAGAGCACGGATCCAGTCATGATCAAGAAGAATGGCCCACAAATCATTCTAAGATAGAAATTTTGGTCAAAATAAAACTCAAAACAGTTTAAAAATTGCTTAAATATAAAAGTAACTGAGTGATAAAACATATTTCCAAGCCCCAAGTGTAAACAAAAAGATAAGAAAACTAGGAAATACAGAGAAGCCATAGAATTTTCTTCACACTTGGGGATGCTGGTTAGATTAGTCTTAGATAGTTGTTAAAGGTATTAACCTTCATTTTCTTGGTAGCGAAGCTGAGGGAAAGAAAATAAACAAAGTAAATTTGAATTCTCAACTCCTATGTTGTTTATCATTGTAGTTATTTTTTTTATTTAAGGTTTTCGATAACTATAACTCTTACAGGACAAGTATTTCCATTGACAGAGTTTCAGAAATGATACTTTTATCTTGCGTCCAAAATCGAATAGGAATCTGATCCAGGTTTTCTAAGGAATGCAGTCTATTAGCTTCAAACCAAACAAGATGGCACATCAAGTTCATTAGAACCAATCATACCCAATTGATTAAAACCCCACCTGCGCATGCATCTTAAAGGAAAAGCAGTGCACATTTCAAATCTAATTGCACCAATCAGCACTCTCCTAAAAAACATCACAACCATTTACACCCATCCTTGACTAAGCCAACTCAGTTTTCTCATTTATGATAACCAACCACATACTCTTTTAACCCCAGATGAATTTTTAACTCCTCCATAAGACCACCTTATAAAAAATTCTTAAACCATTTTATACACATTCCAATTTCCATGCATGTTATAAACACATCTTTAACTAGACGACTCATCCTTTCATTTTCCGAATGAATACATATTTTTTAAATATATATCTACAGGTGATGGAAAAAAATTAGACCGCCTTATCGGAATGAAGTGGATGTTGTTTCAAAGCATTGTCTTTCTCAGCGGTCAATGAGCTGAGCGATGGTGTCACGGTCAAAGCGAGTGAGCCGGCGGTTACCGCCTGCTTTAAGGGGAACCGGTAACCGGCTCTTCCTGTAGCCTCAACGGAATCGGAGGATTTAGAATTTCTACTTCCAGAATTGCGTGGTTTTGCTTTTCTCCTTAAGAGTTCCAACCAAGATTCCGCCGCTACCACCCTAGTGCTCATTTTCAGATCAAAGTTGCAATCAATATTCTTTTTTCCCTCCCTCGCTTTATTGCCGTTCATTGTAGCCTTACTGCGGCCGACACTTTTAGACGCATACCGTAACAGTTCGGCGAGTACGGGGAGTCCTCTATTACGAAACGCCGCGTTTCGCTGAACCTTTGTTAGCCTTGCATTTCGATTTTTTTTTTTTTTTTAATAAAAATAATAAATTGACTAACCAGCGACTGAGTTAGGCAGCAGCCAACAACTTGAGTTTGGTGGGGCTCCTTCAAATAAAAATTTATAGTTTTTTTTTTTTTTTTTTTAAATACATTTTTGAACTACCGACTAGATTCAAATTGGACTGGTTGAGTTGATTAGGATGTTCTTAATATTTATTATTCTATAGACAAATGGACAATAGAGTTTTTAATAAAAATGTATTCTTTATTCTCAATAAAACACATTTCATTGCAGTAAGTAGTAATTCCTTCAGTCTCTATCAATATAAGGGAAAGTAACATAACAAAAAATTGTGTTTTTTAAATCTGATATGAAAAAAATTACTATTTAAATATTTAAAGAACTTGGCTTTCCTAACAATAGTGTTATATGCGATAAAAGCTGTTGTATGGTATTTCAAAATACCAAATTTTAATTGCATTGGACTATTATGTGATTTGGACTGTTATGTGTAAAAGCAATTGAAACTTTAATTGCTTTTAGACTGTTATGTGAATTGATATTGAAGATTGCTTTTTTGTTGTGTTACGTAGAAAGGCAAATGAATTGTTCCAAGTTATTGCAATTCATGGGCAGTTATGGTTTTAAAAGCCATTGATTGACTTCGGTTACAGCAAGGGAAACGGGCAGATTTCAAGTATAAAAAGGGGGTGGTTTTCTCATTTGAAAACACAACTTTCACTTGGAAATTCTTTGTTTCTCTGTGGTTTTTAACTTTCTAGCTCTCCTTACCGCTGTTATTTTTCTTATATTGTTCTAATCTCTTTTAGGTGTGCAATCTAAAAGAAGATGTCTCATTGTATCCTGGAGGTCAATCGCTGTTGAGCCTGTTGCACCACGAAGATTCTTCTAGTAGGGGCGGAATTCTGATCTTAAGGACAGTGCGTTTGCAGCCTTGATGCTACTATCTTGCTGCTGTGTTCGGGCTATTTCACAACTGTCTCTCTGTTGTTCTTGCTACTGTCTCTCAGCTGTTCTTGCTGTTGTTTTCTTTTTTCATGTTGTTCTTTGTTGTATCACTGTTGTATCTCTGCTATTTTTCCTGTTGTTCTCTTGCATTTTCCTACTGTTTCATGTTGTTCTTCTGCTGTTTGTTACTGTTCTTTCACTGGTTTGCTGCTGCTGTTTTACGCCAAGTTTTTGTTAAAATCCAACAATCTTAAGATCAGAATATTTCCAAGATGGACGCTGCAATTCTCGCTGCCAAATCAATTCTTGAGTCTCCAAAATTGAGCCTTTTGCCGAAGCTCATTTCAAGGGTGGCAAGAAAAAGTATTCGACTCCTTGGATGTGCTCGGTTTTGCAGAGTATTTCTACAGAAAAAACCAAAACCTGAAGTGGACAATTTTGACAAAAAACTTGATACATGGAAGAAAGGAAAATAAGGTATGTCGCCATACTATTCTCAGTACATATCAAATGAGTTTATGAGTTTATTGCGCTTATAAGACTGCACATGAGATATGGGCAATTCTGAAAAAGAAATATGTTTTGAGGATGCGGATCACAAAAATATGCTATAGGAAACTTCCTAAATTTTAAAATGATAGAAGAAAAAGAGGATCCATGCAAGTCCAGACTATCATTTATTGATAAATGATTTGAAAAATGAAGAAATAATCTTTCTGAAACTTTGTGGCTGGTTCTTAATTGAAAAACTTCCAGATCATGAGAGATTATAAGAATAGTATGAAACATAAGCGAAAGCAAATGAGCTTAGAAGATGTGATAGTATATATAGGATGAGGGACGAATAAGCTTAGAGATAAAGTCGATAAGGCCAAGGAATTGACATCCAAGGCTAATGTTGTTGAAAACCAAGTGGCTCCTCCTCAACCTAAGAACAAGAAACCGCAGAGTTTTAAGAACAATAGTAAGAAATTGTTTAACAACAAAAAACCCCAACGCTTTCAAAAAGAAAGGACACTGTTTTGTGTGTGGGAAAACTGGACATTTTGCCAGCCAATGTAGATACAGAAAAACTGGAGACAACAAAAATCCTCCTAAAGCCAATCTGGCTGAGGAGAGATGATGTTGTTGCTACTGTGGTTGTCTCACAAGTGAACATGATTGCTGAAAAGAAAGAATGGATATTGATTTGGGGCCACAAATCATATTTGTGGAGATAGAAATTCTTACTAAGATATATACTAGTGAGGGATGGAGAAGAATGTGTTTACCTTGGTGATTCCCACTCTACCCTTGATGGGAAAGGGAAAAATTCTTCTCAAACTTATTCTGGAAAACCCTCTCACTGAGTAATGTTTTACATGTTCCAAACATTCGATATAATCTTGTATCTGTTTATGTATTGGGAAATGGGGAGTGAAAGTCTCCTTTGAGGGGGACAAAATTTTAATGTCCAAGAATGGGGCTTGTTGGGAAAGGGTATTGTTCGGAGAGTTATTTAAACTCAGTGTACTTAATATTATTATGAATGAAAAATGCATCTTCTTCTGCTTATGTTATGATTCAATAGATTTATGGCATGGTAGATATAGGTCATGTGATATGGTTATCTGAAAAAGATGAAAGAACTTGGTTTACTTTCAAATATTGAAAATGTGATGTGTGTGTGGAATCTAATCCACTAAAAAGACTTGTAAACATTTCTAGAACGAGAAATGAGCTTCTGGTTTAATTCACAGTGATCTTGGAGATTTGAAACAAACCATGACCAGAGGAGGAAAAAAGTTTTATATAACTTTTATTGATGATTACTCTAGATTACTAGAGTATACTTATTGAGTAGTAAAGATGAAGCAATTAAAATGTTCTTAAACATATAAAAATGCAGTTGAAAATCAACTCAATAAGAAAATTAAAGGTTAAGAACAGATAGAGGAGTTGAATATGAGTAAATGACTTTGATTCTTTTGTAGAGATCATGGTATTATACATGAGAATACACCTTCTATTCTCCCCGGTCTAATGGAGTTGCTGAGAGGAAAAACAGAACTTAAAAGAAATGGTGAATGCTATGTTGATTAGTTTCTGGAGCACCTTTAATTTGTGGGGGAAGCGATGCTTTCAGCTTGTTACATACAAAACAGAATTCCTTTTAAGAAAACAGGCAAAACACCATATGAACTCTGGAAAGGTCATGTACCTAACCTGATATATTTTAAAGTGTGGGGGTGTTTTGCTAAAGTCCTAATTCCTAAACCTAAAAGGAAAAGGTTAGGACCCAGGATGTGATGTATGTTGTTGGTTATGCTCAGAACAGTGCTGCTTATAGATTCATGGTAATAAAGCAAGAGGTTGGTTTGTATGATGCAAACACAATCATTGAGTCTAAAAATGCAGATTTTTTTTAGAATGTTTTTGCTAGAAAATCAATTGTGAAAACGCTTTACCTCAAAATGAAACTTGTGAGAGTTCTCAAAATGAAACTCTTCAGAATTCTTCTGAAAGTTCAGAGTTAGAAATAAGAAGAGTAAGAGAGTTAGAAAGGCCAAAAGTTTTGGTGATGATTATGTCTTCTTACAGAGGATGATCCTCAGACTTATGAGGAAGCAATGACTTCTCGAGATGCATCCCTTTGGAAAGAGGCAGTAAATAATGAAATCGGTCCATTATGAGTAATCATACATGGGAAGTGTAATTTGCCTCAAGGAACTAAACCAATAGGGTGCAAATGGATATTTAAAAAGAAATTAAAAACTGATGGATCAATTGATAAATACAAGGCAAGATTGGTTGCCAAAGGTTATACACAAAAGAAAGATATAGATTATTTTGACACTATGCTCCTATAACAAGAATAGCATCAATTAGAGTGTTAATTGCTTTAGCTGCAATTTACAAATACATATACATCAAATGGATGTGAAGACAGCTTTTCTTAACGGAGACCTGGATGAAGAAATTTATATGAAACAACCAGAGGTTGTGTTATCCCAGGTAATGAGCATAAAGTGTGCAAACTGGTATAGTCTCTTTATGGACTAAACAAGCACCAAAACAATGGCATGAGAAGTTTGACCAGTGTTAGTCTCAAATGGTTATACAATTAATGATTCAGATAAGTGTGTATATTCTAAATCATTTGAGACAACACTTATGTGATAATATGGCTCTATGTTGATGACATGTAATAATTTAGTGCTAATATGGATATGATAATTAAGACTAAAAGGTTTCTTGCCTCAAATTTTGATATGAAAGATATGGGAGAGGCAATGTTATTTTAGGATTAAAATCATTAAGATAAATGATGGTCTTAAGTTATCACAACAACCATATGTTGAAATTTCTTAAGAAAATTGGGTATTTAGACAGTAAAACCGTCTCAACTCCTTATGATGGAAATACTCAACTCAAGAAAAATACACAACACATGTGAGTCAAAATAGAATGCCCAAATCATTGGTAGCCTTATGTACTTAATGAATAGTACAAGGCCTGAATTGCTTATGCTGTCACTGATTGAGTGGTATACTATAATCCTGATAGAGTCATTAGATAGCATTAGACAGAGTTGCTAGATATTTAAAGGGCACCATTGTTATGGGCTAATGTTTGGAAGTACACCACCCATATTAGAAGGATATTTTGATGCCAATTGGATATCAGATTCAGATGAAATAAAATCCACAAGTGGTATATCTTTACACTTGGTGGAGGTGCTGTGTCTTGGAAGTCTTCCAAACAAACTTGCATAGTCGGTCTACCATGGGGTCGAGCTTATCGCCTTAGAAAAGGCATGTTCTGAGGTTGAGTGGTTAAGAAATTTCTTAGCAGATCTTCCATTGAAACTCACCTCCTGTTTCAGTATCAATCATTGTGATGTGCAGGCCGCATAGCGAGAGCAAAGAGCAAAATTTATAATGGGAAAAGTAGAATATCCGGATAAGACATACCATTATAAAGCAGCTGCTAGAATTGGGGTAGTGAACCTAGATTTTGTGAGTTAGAGTTAAATTTGGCCGATCCTCTAACTAAAACCATAGTAGGAGGCTAGTGGAATATACGTCGAGGGGAGATGGGACTATGCCTAAAGCATAAGGCAAGAGTGATGATAACCCTACCTATGGTGATTGGAGATCCCAGGAAGTAGGTTCATAAGGGTGATAACAAGTCACTTGTTGTCTTGATAAGTATTATCGAATTTTATATAGAAAGTCCTCCCTATGGCGAGATAATATTGATTGCAGTGAATAAGGTTGAGTAGAATTAATCTTAATGAAATCCATAGCCAATATAAATGGTGGTGTGAAAAACTGCAATTCACACATTATGGAGGTTCACCTATGTGAGTGTGGAATTGGGTCGATTCCTATGAGAGCTTAGGCAGGCATCTCTAGAGCACTCATGAAATCCAGGCTAGCACAGGGCCATAAAGTGCTAAACCACAGAACAATATACAATATTGAGAATTTAGTGTGAGGAACTAATCCTCTGAATTACATAAAGAAAATTTTGGTTCATAGAAACTTAGTTTCACCAAATTTATGTAACTCATGTTTAGTTACTCAATGATTGGTTTATAGTCTGAAAGGCACCAACTCATAAACATTAAATTCTATAATCAGTGGTGATTGGTTATTTTGAAATATGTGGGGGATTGTGATAAAAGCTACTGTTATGGTATTTCAAAATACCAAATTTTAATTGCTTTGGACTGTTATGTGATTTGGACTGTTATGTGTTAAAAGCAATTGAAACTTTAATTGCTTTTGGACTGTTATGTGCAATTATATTGAAGATTGCTTTTTTGTTGGACTGTTACGTAGTAAAGGCAACTGAATTGTTCCAAGTCATTGCAATTCAAATGGGCAGTTATGGTTTTAAAAGCCATTGATTGACTTCGGTTATAGCAAGAGAAACAGGCAGAATTTCAAGTATAAAAAGGGGGTGGTTTTTTCATTTGAAAACACAACTTTTCACTTGGAAATTCTTTGTTTCTCTGTGGTTTTTTAACTTTCCAGCTCTCCTTCACCACTGTTATTTTTCTTATATTGTTCTAAATCTCTTTTAGAGTTTGCACTCTAAAAGAAGATTCGTCATTGTATCCTGGAGGTCAATCCGCTGTTGAGCCTTGTTGCACCACGAAGATTCTTCTAGTAGGGGCGGAATTCTGATCTTAAGGACAGTGCGTTTGCACACCTTGATGCTACTGTCTTGCTGCTGTGTTCGTTGTTGTTTCACTACTATCTCTCTGCTGTTCTTGCTGTTGTTTTTCCTGCTTTTTCACTGCTGTTCTTTTACTGTATCACTACTGTATCTCTGCTGTTTTCCTGCGGTTCTCTTACAATTTTCCTGTTGTTTCACTGTTGTTCTTCTGCTATTTCGTTACTGTTCTTTCACTGGTTTGCTGCGGCTGTTTTGCTGCCAATTTTTTGTATCAAAATCCAACATTATACATCTTACATTTTTATCTCAATAAAGTATTTTCTACGACAAAATGTAATATTTATCATAGTAGATACTTATTTACACTTCAAAATCATTATTTTATTGTCAATTTTATCATAAGGCATGAGATATCTGATATTATTTTGATTTCTTTAATCACCGCTTTTTGCATGTCAAAAGCAAACAATTATGAGAGAGATATTTGAGCTATCAAATGTTTAAGACTTTTTCCCACCCACTTTTTCACCCACAAACTTTTAAAATACCGCTTTACTATCCAAATTTATATTCTGTTTCTGATTTTGGCATCGTTGCAACCCTACACCACCACCGTTCTCTTTCCCGATCATCACTCACCAAAACCCTTCAAACCCTACTCCCGCCAATTGCTGATAATCGAGCGATTAGAGTTTATGCAACCACCTCCCTCAAGTCAAATTTTAATCAATTCCAAACCATCAAAAGATTCATCAGTCTCCCCTCTTTAAAAGCTCTAACAGCCTAAACCGAGTTTGCTTTCTATTCATATTGGAATATAAATTTGGGTAGTCAAGTGGTATTTTAAAAGTTTGTAGGTAAAAAAGTGTCATTAAACCATTATTTGGGTGTGAAAAAGTCTTTAACTCTATACCAAAAGGTAATACCATGCCCACAATTCAATCTCACAACTTTTTCTTACAACTTCAATATGACACTTAAGTTAATAATTGTCACATCAGCTCCCATAACACTTAAGATACTAAATGATTTTGACTAAACACGAACTATTGTTTCTTATAGACGAACGGTCGTTTCTTCATAAAGAATAATTATTCCTTATGAAAGAACATTCCTTCATTCATAAGAAATTATTGTTCTTCATGAAGGAATAGACATTCATTCATAATGAATGACTGCTCCTCATGAAAAAACAGCCATTATTATGAATGAAACAATCATTTCTTATGAATAAACAGTCGTTTGTCTCAAAAAAATGACTGTTCATGTTTAGTCAAAATCGTCAATTGATGTGGTGGTACCAACTTTGCTGTTATGATAGGATTGTAAGAGAATGTTTTGAGATTGAATTGTAAAGTAGTACTTTTGCACACAAAAATATTAAGTTAATTTTGGTTTACATTGTCTTTTGTATTATTTCACTTGACTCAGTAACATATATCATTACACCAAGCTTACCAAGAATGCAAAATATTAAATACTGATCATTTAAATAACTTTCAAATGTTGAATTAGTGATTTTTAAACATAATGAACTATTAGCGGATGACAATACTTTAGCTATCATTGTGAATTACCTAGAGGTCTTGATCTACCACATTTTTAGGGATTAGTTAAAGGGAGAACAACTTACACATACCCAAGGTTTGCCATAATGACAAATTGGTACTCAAAAGGTTTTGAAATGACAAATAGGTACCTTCCGTCATGTTCTGTTAGTGATTTCTGTTTATTAATAGTGAAAAGACTAAAATGCCCTTAAAAGTTTGAATTTTAGTTTTTTATAAATTTAAAAATTTCTAAAAAACCCCCTAGGTTTACAAATTTAACTAAATACCCCAATATATAATTTTTTTGTAAAATAACAAAAACACCCCCGCCACCTGCAGTGCCAGATTCCGGCCACCACTGCCGGAATCTAGCCAGAAAGTTGTGTCGTAACGCGTCGATCTGGCTTTTTCCGGCCAGTTTCATGGATGATCTGGCCGGAAAAGGCCAGATCTACGGCTAGATCTGGCCGTCGACGCCACAAAACTTAATCTGCGGCGTCGACGGCCAGATCTGGCCGTAGATCTGGCATTTTCCTGCCAGATCAGCCACGGATCTGGCCAGAAAAGGCCAGATCTGCTGCTGCTTCGACGGCCAGATCTGGCCTTTTCCGGCCAGATCTGTGGCAGATCTGGCCGACAAAGGTAAGATCGAAACGTTACGACACAGATCCGACGGGTCTGTGTCGTAACGCAACTTTCCGGCCAGATTCCGGCGGTGGTGGCCAGAATCTGGCACTGCGGGGGCGCGGGATGTTTTGTATTTTACAAAAATTTATATAGTGGGTATTTAGTTAAATTTGTAAACGTAGAGGGGTTTTTAGAAATTTTTAAATTATAAAAAATTAAAATTCAAACTTTCAGGGCATTTTAGTCTTTTCACTATTAATAAACAGAAATCACTAACAGAACATGACAGAAGGTACCTATTTGTTGTTTCAAAACCTTTTGGGTACCAAATTGTCATTATGGCAAACTTGGGTATGCACAAGTCGTTCGGGCCCTTAGTTAAAATGCCAACAAACTGGCCCATACACCCTGGTTATATATATATAAAATAAACAATACATAACATGAAACCTCATATTAATAGCATTATTGTTTGTTTTATTATTTTGGATATGATTTTTGAAAAAATAACTCTATTTGGTTTACTATTCTAATGCTTTTTAAAAGAGTATTTTGAAAAAAGTAAAGTTGAGTTGAGTTAAATAAAGTAGAATTGAATTTTAAGAATGATTTTTAGGATAGAATATTGGATTAGGATAGGGTAATAATAGTGAACCAAATGGGAGTTAGGTGGTTATTATAAGGTAGGATTTACAAATTAACAAAAAAACCCTCCTCTGTTTGTTAATTTACTAAACACCCTTGCAATAAAACATTAAAAATTAATAAAAACACCTCCACCCACCAATTAAATGCAGACAGCCAGCCACCATCGTCAAAGGGTGGGCGGAGTCGCCTTATTTTTGACATCTAGCTAAAAAAGGCTAGATCGATGCACTACCGGCTAGATCTAGCCAGTGGTGCATCATTATACCAGATTCTAGCCACCTTCCGACAATGGTGGTCGAAATCTGGAAAATGTGGATAGGGGTGTTTTTGTCAATTTCTAAACTTTTTTTTGGAGTATTTAGTTAAATTAACAAACCTATGAGGTTTAAAAATAATTGAATAAAATAGAATGAAATTTTTAGAACACGAAACCAAATGTTTTGGATAGGATAGTGCAAAAATAACAAACATGCCCATTTACATTAACATTTTGTAATATTCAATATTGTATAATTTGATATTATTAAATCCACATTATTTCATATTATATAAAAATACAAATGAATAGCTCATAAGAATTAAAGGAATTTTTTTTTTTATGATCGAGGTGTTCAAGCCAGCTTACGTGCATCTTAGTTAATTCTCGGGACTTTAGAACTATCCATCGGATAAGAGCTCAAGTGTTACCTTTATTAGTAATTGTTAAATAACTTAAACTCATGACCTCTTAAGTAATACATCCAAAAATTTTTATCGAGCCGTTTGATCACTCAAAGATAGTTAAAGGAAATGTTATCTCAATATGTCTAATAATTTTTAGAGTAATTATAGACCTATAACCCAATCTCACAACATTATTTCATAATCTGCAATGTAACAGTTCATCAATAGATATTGTTTATCCATTTATGGGTCGTCTGTTTATCCATTTATGAGCTGTCATAAGGGAAGGTATGATTATAAGGGAAGGTTGAGTGGTTAAATAGTTGATTTAACGTTATTGTAATTTTTACTAGATTAACAATGCAATGTTATTATAATTTTTACTAGATCAACAAATGCAATGCAATAAAAGAGGAAAACGAATAAAAGAAAATGAAAAAAAAACAAAAAAACCCTCTGGGCTCAAGCTATATTCGTAGGACCCACAAAGATCTAAAATATCTCAAGTGGAGATCTACGGTACACTAGAGAGTACTAGATTCTACAACCACGCAAGCACGCACCACTCAAATATCCACTCCCACACGCCTTACACATTTCAAAATTACCCTCCCAATTTTTAAAATTACACAATACCCCTCCTCCCGTATAAAAAACTGCAACCTCAATACTGTAGAAACCAGAAAGTATTTTCACCCATTCAATTCGGGAAATAAAATAATTGAAGTTTGATAAATTTGAAGAAGTTACAGGGTTCAAAGTTTTGAGCTTTTCCAGTACATGCCAATTAGGGATTTTGACAGGTATTGTACCGTTTGCCTCAAAATAAAATAAAAATACGTAAATAATAATAATAATGGAAATCTTTAATGTATTAATTGATTGATTGATTGATCGCAGAGTTGTGGAAGTACTAGTAGACCAAGAAAGCGCTTTCAAAGTCTCGCCTTTCTTTCCTTTTCTTTTTATTTGTTATTTTTGGGTTTCTCTCTCTCTGCCTACTGCTTTCAGCTCCCTCTTTAAAAAAACAGCAAAATCCCAAAAATAGAAAGTCATTTTCTGCTCACTGAGCTTCAGCTGATTCTCACTGGCCTTGAGTTGTTCAAATAAGAGGTTTAGCTTGCTTAGGTGTCGAGATCTGGTTCTGAGCTAGGTTTTTGGTTGGGATTTTGGTTGATTCTTGAAGCTAGGGTTTAGTTTGGGGTGTTGTGTATAAAATGTGGTAATTTGAGAAGAGGATTGGGGTTTGGGTAGAGAAGATCTGAGGGTTATGAGGCAGTGGAGTTTGGAAGTAGCTTTGAGGATTTTCTGGGTATTTGGGGGGGGTGGGCGGGTGGGTTTTCATGAATGTGGTTAAATAGAGAAAAGTGAGCGGTGATTCAAAACTTGTCTTCTTTTGGACGTGTTGGTTTTTAGTTACTCAAGGACTTGCTTTTGTTTGGTTTTAGAATGAGACTCTCTTCGTCGGGGTTTAATCAGCAGACTCAGGAAGGTTAGTGCTTCATGTACTAGCTTCAAGTTCTCTATGTTTAACTGTTTGTTTTATATGTTGACTTTCTGTTTGTGTCGGTCAAGACTCAAGCCTTTCTTCATGTGTGTACACATACGCTGGACCTTTTTCTACTCTCTCGTTCTACTGTCCCATGAATAAGCGTATTTTTTTGTTTCTTGATGAAAAGAAAAAATAAGTATTTGATATTTGATTGTGTTTGGGGATTAAATACGATGTTCGATGATATTGCGTGTGTGCATGTTGTTCTGGGTGGAAAAGGCGTAGCTAAACTTGAGGCGGTGTGATGAAGATCATGAAGTATATGCAATTTATGTTCTATGTAGTGGGAACCTGAATCATTGTGTAGATCTTCTATGCTTTCTCGATCAAAATTGTCTAAACTTTGTGATGACGTTTTGTACTATTTGAACTAATACGAGCATGGGAAATTTTTTGCAGGGGAGAAAAAATGTTTGAATTCCGAGCTTTGGCATGCTTGTGCCGGCCCTCTTGTATCTTTGCCTCCTGTGGGAAGCCGTGTTGTGTACTTTCCCCAGGGTCACAGCGAACAGGTTATTATGAGTGTAACAATGTGTCTTATTCCGTTCGTTTGTCATTTGCTATTCAGGAACAGTTTGCCTCTTCTCGATGATGCCTGAGCAGAACATGTGTTAGGTCTTTAATTACTACAGATAGAAAGTTTGATGATTTGTAATCTAAAGATGTAATCCTTTGGGGCCGGTAGTCATCATTTACTCCTTCCAAAGAAATGGTTAAGTTATTAAGATGATTCTTAATTTCTTACAAATGCAGCCTCGTCTGATTCATTGAGCTCCTTTTATGTATGTTTAAGAGATGATTGTTTCTGGTAGTTGTCTACGCAAATAAATAATAGTTTCTCTGAATGGAAAATTCATTGAATCTTAGAACATAATGAATTCTTAGTGTTTTCTTTGATTCCTATTATCGTAAACATGATGCATACAGTTGTCTTGCCTGAAAATTGCTTGCTTCTTGGATTTTTATATTCTTTAGATTTTAGGTGGAGTTCATATTGAAATTCTTTCAGAACGTGTTATAACCATAGTTGTAGTATGAAACAGTTGAACCAAATTATTGTTGTTTGTAGCTGAAGCTTCTTGCGTCTTAGTATTTCTTTTTGGTCCTCCATAGCATATTATTTCTGTTTTCCTGAATTCTGTTTGATTGTTAGTGGTTCTTAATTGCCTGTGCAGGTTGCTGCTTCGACAAACAAGGAAGTAGATGCTCATATTCCTAATTACCCTAGCTTACCCCCGCAGCTCATCTGTCAACTTCACAATGTCACTATGCATGTAATTGTTGGTGTTTTCAGATTACATATTCTTTAAACTCATATTCTTTAAACTATTTATGGGCTACTCCTTATAACTTTTATTATGCATGTATAGGCAGATGTGGAGACAGATGAAGTATATGCACAGATGACCTTGCAACCACTGAGTCCGGTTAGTTTGCACCTTTTGGATATCAGCTTTCAAGTGTTATAACTATTTTCTTGTGTTGACACAAAATTTTATTGTAGCAAGAGCAAAAAGATGTATACCTACTGCCTGCAGAGTTGGGTACTCCCAGCAAACAGCCAACAAACTATTTTTGCAAGACATTGACTGCAAGTGATACCAGCACACATGGAGGATTCTCCGTTCCTCGTCGAGCGGCTGAAAAAGTTTTTCCTCCTCTTGTAGGTGACATTTGATAATTCACTAGTTTTTGATGCTAATGATGTCTTGTGCTTGCGGATCTAATTTGCTTCTTTCACCATTCTATTTTAATTTTTGTTTCAGGATTATTCACAAACTCCTCCAGCTCAAGAACTAATTGCAAGGGATCTTCATGATAATGAATGGAAATTCAGGCATATATTTCGAGGTGATCTTACTGTCTTCTATATATGTATGGTGATTATGAGAGAAGTGTGAAGTCCTGCCTAACTACTTAACGGAGGGTGCAATGATTTTGTGAGGAATAATGCAAGTATCAATTAGTTTTTCCTGTTCATGTATGCAGGTCAGCCCAAGAGGCATCTTCTTACAACAGGATGGAGTGTTTTTGTTAGTGCAAAGAGACTTGTTGCTGGTGATTCTGTCCTATTTATCTGGTTAGAGAATTTCTTATGAGACTTTAGATTAGTTTTATTTATTTAATCCTCTAGATTGTGCTGAATATTTCCATTGGATGGTTAGTTGGCAAGGGAAGGAAATTTTCCACAGTATGATACATGTGGAATTATAATGGGAGCTTGAGACAATATGGTGAAATGATTTAATTTTTTAATATATATTGTAGATGACTGGCAAAAAAATTTGTAGCGCTTTAGATAA
>NW_022195383.1:0-58285 GCF_008641045.1 Pistacia vera | reverse complement strand
CAGTAGTTCGAGACTTTCTAAATCGAGCTTCCGTAAAAGAATCCCATCGCCCTGTTGACCGTTATGCCAAGTATACCGAAGCCCAGTAAAAGGAACCCTAATTAACTCAGCATCATGGATACAATCGCCAAAATCATCCATATAACCATACCAAGCAGGATCACCACCCACTTTGTCAGAGGCTCCCAAGATGGCATTAAAATCACCCAACACAAGCCACGGGAGCCCTTCTGAACCAAACACTGTCGACTGATCCCTAAGGAAATCCCACAGATTGTGGCGATTCCTAAGGTCATTAGAACCATACACAAAAGTAATCCCAAATGAGAACCCCTCAGAAACATGAGTAACCCTGCAAGTAATCTCCTGAAGAGAGCCATGAAGACTATGCACAGAGTAAAGAGAAGAGTCCCAACATACCAGAACATGGCAAGCAGTAGAATCTGTCGCATTCGACAAAACTGCCACGAAGGACAAACAGACGAGGCCGTTAACTGTAAATGAGACTGCTCAACCTAGTCTCCAACAAACCAATCAAACCCAAAGAAGAGTCAGAAATCCAATTCCGCACAACGCGTTGTTTCGAGAAGCCGTTAAGGCCTCTAATATTCCAACTCCCTATCATTGGAATTGGGATAGAACCAAACTAAGAAATCACTTGAGCCGAAGCCCCCGCTTTCCCTGACCTATCCCCTTTGCCAGGGGTGGCAAGGAAACTGATCCAGATAAGGTGGCATCTGGTGTCTGGAGATCATCACTATTCAGAACAAGCGAGGCAAACCTGTTGGAAGAGGTAGATTGCCTACTCCCAGAACTCATAAAGGACTAAGTGTTTTCAGTGCAATTTGTAAATCCCATAATACGGTCCTGCTCATCCTCAATAGGAAAAGGGGAATCAGGTTTTGACCCTGATTCAGAGCCACAAAATTCACCTCTGCTAGCACGAACAGTCTGCTGATACAGGACCAGGGCCAAAGAAGCATCCCCAACTCTAACTGTACTTGGAACTGAAACTGTAGATGGCACTAAAACATCCCTCTCCATCCCCCACTCCCTCTCCCTAATGGGATCAATATTGGCTGGCTGTTTCAAAGGCTCGCAGTTCTCAGATTGTACTACTTTCCCTTGTGCCTTCTGGAAACTAGTAACTACCTTATTCTTACCCTGAGCTATAGCCGTAGTAGGTACCTCTGGTTGGTGACAAACATGACCAAAAGCACAGCACTTAGGGCACCTCTTGGGGGTCCACTCATATTCCACTTTAATCTGAATGGGCTCCGCAGATAACCGGCACTAAAATTCAAAATGACGTCTCAGAGGCTTTGTTGCATCTAGCTCAACACATACCCGAGCATAATCCAAATGAGTCCGCTCTGATGTTGTCTTATCACTAGACAACGGTCGACCTAACATAGAGGAAACCACGCAGAGTCCTTTGTGGGACCACAAAGGATAAGGCAACCCATGCAAACGAGCCCATACCGAAACCTTAGAGATGTGGCTTTTATCAAAAATAAACTGAGCATGCCATTGTTGCAAAATATTTTACTTACCCCAAAACATCCACAGCCCTCTCTCAAGGATCGAATGCACCGCATCCTCATCCTTAAATCTGAACATGTAGAAACCAGTGCCTGTAGACATAACCTCTTCCAACCCCGCAGCTTCCCATGCACGGAAAGCAATTGAGCGGACAGCATGAAAAGGCATAGAGTACCCCGGGAAATAACCCACAATGCAGCGAAGCCATTCAACATCATTGTCATCAATAACATCATCCGGTATAAGGAAGATGTCATCCTTAATATCAAGGTCCACAACTTCAAGGGTAAAATAGGACCCGACCTCTGTCACTCTAACCTTATCTGCCCAAGAGGAGGACACTCCTGAGGTGCTCTTACCCATACTTTTCTTCTCTACAACTGGCTTAGGGACTGGCTTTTGTTCATGGGCCCCAGAAGACGCCCAATTAAGCTTGAAAAGCTTCGTGGACTTCAGCATTTTTAAGCCATGAAAAGATTGCAATGTCGAACCTGCAATATCATTAGATTCAAACTCAAGAAAACCAAAGGAAGAGTTTTTGTGATGAAAAACCTTGGCTCCATGAATCGCCACCGTTGAGAAAACGGATAACAAATACTTGTCATCCATCCATGGCTCCAAATCACCAATCCATAAAGATTTCCCCGAATTCCCGAAAGTTTGTGGCTGCTAGGAGCTGGTGGAGGCAGCGTTTAATGTTTTGGCTTGGGTTGGGGGCGGCACAGTGTTATTTGGGAGTGAAGGGTTTGGTTCGGACATTTTGTCGAACACTTGGTGGCAGGAAAAAAAGGTGTGATTTTGGTGTGTTTGAAAGTTTGAAACAGTGGGGATTTGTGAAAAAATGGTTGGGGTGAGGAGGTTTTGGTGTTGGAAAGGGGAATGCGGTCGGGAGGACCAAAGAGGGGAAGGCTGGGCGCTGGGCGCACACGCGCGCTAGGCGCACAAGGCCTGCAGTGGACTTTTATCGAATAGTTTTCGTGCACAATAAAAGCATCCAAAACGCCACCAAATGCAACCATGTTTTCCAGGAATCTGCAACAATCAAAACACAGCAAGAAAGCATAAAAAAATTGCAGAAAATCAATCAAAAAACACACCAAAACAGGTCCACGAAAATTCCAGATCTGTAGATTCCGTGAACTTTCAAGGAAAATTCCTAAAGATAAAAGCAACAAATAGAGGCAGTGATGAAACTATCAGATAGCCTATTCAACAATCTTTCCAACGGTTCATGGATCGTTCAATTTTGACACCGGACGCGCTCGGAACAAGCTGTCGAAGTTCCAACAGCGAGAACGAGTAGATCTGCAGATTCCATGAAATTTCACGGCCAAATCCAAGCGAAATACATAGAGAACACCAGCAGTGATGAACGACCAAAAACCTAATTAAAAACCCTTTCCAACGGTAGGTGGATCGTCCAATTCCAACACCGGACGCACCCAGAACAAGCCGCTGAATTTCCGGCAGTGAGAATGAGCATATCTGCAGATTCCATGAAATTTCATGGCCAAATCCCTGGCAAAATAAACAGCGACCACCAACAGTGATGAAACAACTAGAAAGCTAACTCAAACCCTTTCCAACGATGGGTGGATCGTCCAATTCCGACACCAGACGCACCCGGAACAAGCAGTCGAAGTTCCGGCAGCGAGAACGACCAGATCTGCAGATTCCGTGAAATTTCACGGCTAAATTCCGTCGAAATACACAGCCAACACCGGCAGTGATGAAACATCCAGAAAGCTCATTCCAAACTCTTTCCAATGGTGGGTGGATCGTCCCCCTAAACCCTAAACCCTAAAACCCAAAACCCTAAACCCAAAGCCCAAAACCCTAAACCCAAAACCCTAAACCCCTAAACCCAAAAACCCTAAACCCCAAACCCTAAACCCCAAACCCTAGACCCTAGACCCTAAAGCGTAGACCCTAGACGCTAAACCCTAAACCCTGAACCCCGAACCTGAAACCCGAACCTGAAACCCCAAACCCTAAACCCCAAACCCCAAATCCCTAAACCCCAAACCCCTAAACCCTAAACCCCTAAACCTTAAACCCTAAACCCTGAACCCTGAACCCGAAACCCCTAAACCCCAAACCCCTGAACCCTGACCCCTGACCCTTGACCCCTGAACCCTGACCCCTGACCCCTGACCCCTGACCCCTGACCCCTGAACCCTGAACCCTAAACCCTAAACCCTGAACCCTAAACCCTCTTGGGAATTAAGGGAAATTCAACAAAGTAACTCACGTCACAAGGAACAATTTGAGGAATTTGGTGTAAATGCGCACAAGTCAAATTTGGTGTTGGAAGAGACTCCAAACGTTGGACTCAACCAATCACCATCTCATCTGAAGTACACATATACGAATTTGAAGTTCCAAAAAGATGCTTATGAGAATGTCCGAAATTCCAAAGGAAAGACCAAGAGGTGGCAATGGGAAGTGAAACACCCCACAAGGATCCGGATTGACGAAGGACCATGGGAAAGTCGAGCTTCCGACTATAAACAAGCGCTTCTTGGGAGGCAACCAAAGTCTTTTCAATTGTTTTTTATTTTATTGCTGTTTGAATTTGTTTAGTTTTCTTATGATTTTGAATTAGTTTTAATTTATGTGTTTTTGGGTGTTTCAGGTGAAGTTTGAAGCTAAGGAAAAGGAAAGAAAATGCTCCACACTTCGCCGGGGTGAAGTACCTTGAAAATGTTGGAGCTCCTGTAATTTTTCGCCGCAGCGAAGAATTTGTCTTTGCCGCGACGACGACTGGGTTTGAATTTAGGGTTTTATCATGAAGAACTTCGTCGCGGCGAAGTCTGTTTTCTTTTAATAGTCGCGTGACCCTTGATTTTTGCAAAAATTTTCCTGAAGCACTTTTCTTTTTAGTTTTTTTTTTATTTCTTTATGTTTTGTAAGTAAGAATTGATGTTGATTTCCTGATTTTTAGCTCTATTTTTGTTTTTGTTTAGATTTTAGGTTTAGTTCAATAAGGTTGAGATCAGGATGTAATTCTTTCATATTAATCGGTGAAGGTATATAACACATTTGGCACCTTAGACTTTCATTTTTTTTGATAGATGATGATGATGAGGAAGCCAAGGAATGGATGCCAAGATGTTGCACAAAAATCGACCTTTACGGATTAGTCAGGGAAGTATCTCGTAACTTTTACTTTTGTTTTTCTGTTCCTTGGATGTGCATGATGTGACATTGGGGACAATATCATTTTAAGTTTGGGGGTAGGAAATAGAAATAAAGCTTGGTTTAAGGGTATACTGGCTGGAAACCAGAACCTGCCTTAAAAACTGCTTAGCAGTACTTGGCAACCTCTGGTATAACAACGCCACGTACACCTTAAACGAAAAAAAAAAAAACTTTAGTTATTTTCTTTGGTTTGATTGTTTTTGCTGATGATGAATTGCATAAGTCTATGATGAAACTTGAATTGTTGGGATATTATTTTTGGAAAATGTTAAGCATTGCTTCAAATTTATGTTTATTGACTGAATTTTGATTGAGGTTTGTTGAGTGGTTCAGCCACCATTTTCATTTATTTCGGCATGCTTAGAAACATTTTATGTGGTTAGGTGAAGTCTTGATAATGTTGGTGGACTCTAGAACCTAGTTAAGAAGTGCTTGAGGCGAAATTCTAGGATTAGACATTGTTGAGGAAATGATTTAGGCATTTTTTTCGAAACGTTTGAGCTTTCCAGCCAACCATGAATAAATTTCCCTAGTCACCCATTTGAGCCTTATGAGATTATCATTGCCTTATTTTCCTTACAAACAAAAAAATTGTCCAATCCCTATACCCTAAACACTTTATCATACCCTTTAGGAGAATTATGGACCTAATGTATGACACAAAAGAGCTTTGAGAGGTGTGTGATAAGTGAGGACCAAAATTTTAAGTTTGGGGTTGCAAAAAGGGCACAAAGAAGGGGAACAGACTCAATGGTGTTGTAAATAATGTTATTGTAAATATTTGTATTTAAAAAAAAAAAAAAAAAAAAAAAAGAAAGAAAGAGAAGAAAAAGACAAAAAAAAAAAGAAAAGAAAAGAAAAGAAAGAAAGAAAGTAAAAAAAGAAGAATTGCTTAGTTCAATTCAAATCAAAAATAAGAAATGCATAAGTTTGAGGGTTGTAAAATTGTTGACACTTTGATTGGTGGTTGAGAAAGAAAGTGGAGCTGAGTGTAGCTCTTGTGTTTACAATGAGGAAAACCAAGTTTCTTACTTTGTATCCTATCATTTTCCTTGGAGCCCACACTCGAGCCTAACGTTACAAGCTTGCAAAGACCTTTTGATCCTTAGCGATGTCTAGTCCACATTAGTGGAGAGTAGTTCGATACTTAGGCTTATGGAGCTACTACCATTTGATAACTTTACATTTTTGCATAAAATAATCCGGGAAGTCAGAATGTGGACTGAAGTGGGGATCACTACTCGGGGACCAATAGAGAAAGATAGTCGATGAAACTTATAACTTCTTGGAGTGTTGAACATTTCTTGTAATAATTTTCAACAACCTTAGCGACTTGTATAAAATCTAGGCAATTCTTGTGTTGAGTTTGAGCCTAATTTTTGTTTGTTCATTTTTAGATTTGTTGTTTTGTGTTTTTGCTTGTTTGTTGTTTTCTTTCTTTGAATTTTTATTCCTTTTTGCTCGAGGAGAGCAAATCTTAAGTTCGGGGGTATTTGATAATCATATTTTACACTATGATTTGCATTGAATTTTGATAGGATTTAGGATACTTTTCATAAAATTGGGTCATAATTGCTATATTCATTAATTTGTCTTTGTAAGCCTAAACGATAATTTTTACCATAAATGATAGTTTTAAGCGTAAATTGTGTAACTTGAGCTTGGAAACTCGGAAGGACCTGAATTAGAAGCTTGGAAAGCTAAGAAGAATAGCTACAACTTTAATGTTTGGGTTTTTCCTAATTCGGACTGGACAAGGGTGAAAACGGGGCTTGAATTCGTGAAAAGTACGCTGGGAACTGAAGAAAAACGTCTTTGGACGTGCTTCGGTATTTTGCCATAACTTTAGCTGTAGACCTATAATTGTGCTGATTCTTTAACTACCAGAAAGATAATTTAAAGGTCTACAATAATATGTTTAACATTTTTCCAGATTCAGATTCTTTCATGCTCAAATTTAGCCCGAAAGTCTTTGCCGCGGCGAGGAAAAAGCTTCACTGCGGCGAAAAATTGCAGCAGATGTAAAAAATAAAACGACGCGTTTTGGGCTTGCTATGGCTTCGTCCTTAAGTGAGAGAGGTATAAATTAGGTGATAAGGAAGAAAAAGAGGCTGGTTCATGATTTGGGAGGCAGCTCATGGAAGGAGAAGATTATTGAAGATTTGGGCTTCAAATTAGAGAAGATTTCTCCATCTTTTGCTTGTTTTTCAATGATGAATCTTGATTCAGTTTGTTTTTGTTATTTTATTTCGTTTTTGAGTATGAACTGAGTTGTTTAGCTAGGGTTTGATGTAACCTTGATACAATGATTCAAATTTATATGAATTGATTTACTTTGAGTTTTAATTTCATGATTGAGTGTTTATCTCTTTGCTTAATGACTTTTGGATGCTTGATCACCATTCAAATGTGTGTTGTTCACAATGAGACTGAGAAGTGATTTGTGATTGTGCCTCTTGGGATAAATACCGTAGATTAGCAAACGCTAGAGATAGGTTTAGCGATCTATGAAATCTAGATAGAATTCCATAAAGCTTAAAAGACTTTGAACTATTAATCTTCATTTTGTTGGTTGCAGAAGCTTAATAGGGATAAGTAGGGAAATCTAGCCTGAGAAGGTATGTTTTACAACTTAGGGAATTCAATTTTCAATCAAGGAATTAGAACTTGGGTAATATATTCTATGAATTGGGTTAGCGTATCTAGGTGAAATCAATACCCTAACATTTTTTAGCATTGTTTAATTAGTTAAGTTGTTGGGTTTTGCTTTAATTTCATTATCATTCATTTATATTTTGTTAATTTGTTTTTAGTTGTTAATTTTCCATCAATCCAATTTATTGTTGCTTTAATCATGACTTAAACTAGGGAAATCGGTACTCAGTAACACTATCCTCGTGGGAACGATACTCACTCATCACTTTATTACTTTGTGCGACTAGTGCCCTTGCTATTTGTGCATGTTGTAGTTACAACGCATCAGCAGTAGGTACCTCTGGTTGGTGACAAACATGACCAAAAACACAGCACTTAGGGCACCTCTTGGGGGTCCACTCATATTCCATTGTAATCTGAATAGGCTCTGCAGATAACCGGCACTGAAATTCAATATGACGTCTCAGAGGCTTTGCTGCATCTAGCTCAATACATACCTGAGCATAATCCAAACGGGTCCGCTCTGATGTTGTCTTATCACTAGACAACTGTAGACCTAACATAGAGGAAACCATGCAGAGTCCTTTGTGGGACCACAAAGGATAAGGCAAACCATGCAAACAAGCCCATACCGGGACCTTAGAGATGCGGCCTTTATCAAAAGTAAACTGAGCATGCCATTGTTGCAGAATAATAGATTTACCCCTAAACATCCATGGCCCTCTCTCAAGGATTGAATGCACCGCATCCTTATCCCTAAATCTGAAAATGTAGAAACCAGTACCTGTGGACATAACATCTTCCAACCTCGCAGCTTCCCATGCACGGAAAGCAATTGAGTGGACAGCATGCAATGGCATAGAATACCCTGGGAAATAATCCACAATACAGCAAAGCCATTCAACATCATTGTCATCAATAACATCATCTGGTATATGTAAGATGTCATCCTTAATATCAAGGGCCACAGCTTCAAGGGTGAAATAGGACCCGACCTCTATCACTCTAACCTTGTCCGCCCAGGAGGAGGACACTTTTGATGTGTTCTTTGTTAGGAAACGACCCAGTTGCGCAGCGGAAAACAAAAATTTTACAACCACGGATCGTTCCTTAGAACCCAAAATCAAGGCACAGATTTTACAGTTTATGCATAATAAGAATCTGCAGAAAAATAAATCCAAAGGTTTAGATTCATACCCACGTTTGGAGGCTCCACCAATGTTGTCTCTGAATGTGTTTGCTACCGATCCAAGTGTAGGATCGAACCGTAGAGGTCCACACGAAGACAATCAACAAGAACCAAGGAGGGATTTGCTAGATCCTCCTTGGCCTTAAGAAATCAAGAAGAAAAACAAAATGTTTGTTTTTCAATGGAACAGTGAAAGGGGCGTGGGAGTGAGTGTAAAAAGGGGCTGCTGTGTGTTTTTATCAAAAGGCAAAAATGAATTGAAAATTAAATCACACAAACACTATTCCTTTTATAGGCAAACCAAGTTGCCCTATTCCCACATGGAATGGGCTTGGGCTCCAACCCAAACACCCCATGTTGCCAAACACTCCCAATTAGATATTTTAATTTAATTCATCATTATCTTAATTAAAATCAATTAATATTTAATTAACATTTAACAATAATGATGATTTAATTAAATATGTGCGAACACACATTTAACCGTAATTTCACTTATTTAATTTTTTAACAAATTAAATAATAGGCTACGACCTCAGCAAATTTAATTGCACTGTGAAATTACCAAAATACCCTTTTGCCTAAAAAGACGAAAACGCCCTTCTTTCTTCTTGGCTCTTAAATTATCTTCTATGTGTGTGACCCATAGGCTCCTCATCATACCGGTAGTGTATAGTATCGCGATTAACACCAATTAATCGTCTCACTAATACACAGACCAAGATTGGCCCCTAGCAAGGCATCATGGCCACCCGATAGATTCGGATTCAGCAAAGTAGCTACCTGTCAACGATATGGTTACCGTACAATTCGATCCTTTCATCATACGTTATCTCGACGAGACGAAGGCATAGAAATAGTGTCAACCTTCGGTTACTCTCGATATTATATATTCAGTTTCTGGACCAATGACCCGTATTATAATCTGGATAGAGCAACAACTCAATCCCACTGTGGCCACAGTTTTAGTGTCATTGCCATATACTGAATTGCGCCGTGAGATAACTTCTCCCGTACCCGGGAGTGATGAATCCTTTGTCAATCCACCATAGTCTTGATACACTCCTTGATATAGCCAATCACCACCGTACTGACAGCTCTGAATAGAACTGCGTTAGGCTAGTGTCAAACTGTACCAATCGGTGCACAAGGCGCTCCGGTGATCTCAAGTCTAAGGATCACATGCACCACCATTCGTTAGAGGATTTGTTCCATAGACACTGGGGTTACCATCCATATGGAATCCTCTGGTGGGTCAGTCCAGTGAACTTGCTGCGGTATATCCGCCTACAACAAGCACCCATGTGTTGCACCAGGTTGTCACCAAACAACCTTGACAAGTGAGATCAGTCACTGCCTTTCGACAGGGTCGTTCAACACTATGATAGCCTTACCGTATTATCTGTGCCCTTACTTCAGAATAATACTGGGGCTACGGACGTTTCTAGAATGGCCACCATATGTGCTCATAGGGTTCTCACTATCAAGATTTGAAACACTTGATACCCTCGTCACGGTTCTACCATTCTAAGGACATATATCAATACATATTGCAATAATAATGATTTACGCGATATAGAATAAAATGCCTTTTATTATTGATTAATGAACATTATTACAAAGAGTCAATTCTACAATAATTGACTGGCTCTAGGGCATCTACTCTAACATTCTTCCCCATACTTTTCTGCTCTACATTTAGCTTAAGGACTGGCTTTTTTTCACGGGGCTCAGAAGACGCCCAATTGAGCTTGAAAAGCTTCTTAGACTTCAGCATTTTTAAGCCATTAAACGATTGCAAAGACAAACCTGCAATATCATTAGATTCAAACTCAAGAAAACCAAAGGAAGAGTTTTTGTGATGAAAAACCTTGGCTCCTTGAATCGCCACATTTCAGAAAACGGATAACAAATACTTGTCATCCATCCATGGCTCCAAATCCCCAATCCATAAAGATTTCCTCGAATTCCCGGGAGTTTGTGGCTGCTGGGAGCTTGTTCAAGCAGTGTTTAATGTTTTGGCTTGGGTTGGGGGGCGGCACGGTGTTATTTGGGAGTGAGGGGTTTGGTTCAGACATTTTGTCGAACACTTGGTGGCACGAAAAAAAGGTGTGATTTTGGTGAGTTTCAGAGTTTGAAAGAGCGGGGATTTGTGAAACAGTGGTTGGGATGAAGAGGGTTTGGTGTTGGAAAGTGGAATGTGGTCGGGAGGGCTAAAGGGGAAAGGCTGGGCACTGGGCGTACTGGGCGCTGGGTGCTGGGACGCTGGCTGAGCGCGCGCAGATGCGCAAAGGCTTGCGCGCAAGTCTGCACACAAGGCCTGCAGACTTTTGTCGAACACCTTGCGTGCACGATCAAAACTCGACCAGAATGCAACCAAAATTTCCACGATACTGCAAAATCAAAACCCAGCAAGAAACCAAGAAGAAAAAACTGTAGAAAATAACAAGAAATTCACACCAAAACAGGTCCACGAAATGGCATAAAAACCCAACCCAAACCGCACGTTCCCGTGAAAAAACAGTGGGTTTTTCCGGGAACCAGAGGTCAACAAGGTGCAAAGAGATGTGGAGATTGTCAATCTTGCCCGGATGAGTCAGTATTGGCACTCCATTGCAATTCCCGAATGAAAACCCCACTGTGAAAGAAAATCTAGATGTGCAGTTTTCATCAAATTCGACAGGCAAATCCCGACGACCAGAATGCCTAAGTGAGGCAGTGACAAAAGGACTAGAAAGAAGGTTGAACAAGCTTTCCAAAGACGGTTAGATCGTCGGATTCCGATGCCGGACGCGCTGGGAATAAGCCGGCAAAATACCAACAGCAACCACGAGTTGAGAGCAAAAACACTTGAAAAAAAAATTCTAGTTTTTTCCCTCCCTAGACCCTAAACACTAAACCTTAAACCCTAAACCCTAAACCTTAAACCCTAAACCCTAAAACCCAAAACCCAAAAACTCAAAAACCCAAAACCCTAAACCCTAGACGCCTAAAACCCTAAAACCCAAAACCCAAAAACCCTAAACCCTAAACCCCAAAAAACCCTAAACCCCAAAAAACCCTAAAAAACCCTAGACCCTAGACCCTAAACCCTAGACCCCAAAAAACCCTAAACCCTAAATCCCAAAAAACCCTAAAAAACCCTAAACCCCAAAAAACCCTAGCCCTAAACCCCAAAAAACCTTGAACCCTAAACCCTAAACCCCAAAAAACCCTAAAAAACCCTAAACCCCAAAAAACCCTAGACCCTAAACCCCAAAAAACTCTAGACCCTAAACCCCAAACAACCCTGAACCCTAAACCTTAAGAAACCCTAAGAAACACTAAATCCTAAACCCTAAACCCCAAAAAACCCTAAACCCAAAACCCTAAAAAACCCAAAAACCCAAACCGTAAACCGTAAACCCCAAACCCTAAACCCTAAACCCTAAACCTAAAACCCAAAAACCCAAAACCCAAAACCCAAAAACCCAAAACCCAAAACCCTAAAACCCAAACCCCAAACCCCAAACCCTAAACCCTTAATAATTTCATCGCCCTATTGACCGTTATGGCAAGTATACCGAAGCCTAGTAAAAGGAACCCCAATCAACTCAGCATCATGGATACATTGGCCAAAATCATCCATATAACCATACCACGTAGGATCACCACCCACTCTGTCAAAGGCTCCCAAGATGGCATTAAAATCACCCAACACAAGCCACAGAAGCCCCTCTGAATCAAGCACTGCCCACTGATCCCTAAGGAAATCCCACAGATTGCTGTGATTCCCAGGGTCATTAGAACCATACACAAAAGTAATCCCAAATGAGAACCCCTCAGAAACATGAGTAACCCTACAAGTAATCTCCTGAAGAGAGCAATAAAGACTATTTACAGAGTAAAGAGAAGAATCCCAACATACTAGAACACGACAAGCAATAGAATCCTTCGCATTTGACAAAAACTGCCACGAAGGACAAACCGACGAGACCACCCACTGTAAATGAGACTGCTCAACCTTAGTCTCCAACAAACCAATCAAACCCAAAGAAGAGTCAAAAATCCAATTCCGCACTTTGCGTTGTTTCGATAAGCCATTAAGGCCTCTAATATTCCAACTCCCTACCATTGGAATTGGGATAAAAACAAGCTAAAATCACTTGACCCGAAGCCCCCGCTTTCCCCGACCTATCCCTTTTGCCAAGGGTGGCATCTGGTGTCTAGAGATCGTCACTATGCAGAACAAGCGAGGTAAACCTGTTGGAGGAAGTAGATTGCCTACTCTTAGAACTCATAAAGGAAACCTGAGTGTTTTCTGTGCAATTTGTGAATCCCATGATACGGTCCTGCTCATCCTCAATAGGAAAATGTGAATCAGGTTCTGACCCCAATTCTGAGCCAGAAAATTCTCCTCTGCTAGCACGAACAATCTATTGATACGGGACCAGAGCCAAAGAAGCATCGCCAACTCTAACTGTACTCGAAACTGAAAATGTAGATGGCACTGAAAAGTCCCTCTCCTTGTCCCTAGTGGGATCAATAGTGGCTGACTGCCTCAAACATGACCAAAAACACAGTACTTAGGGCACCTCTTGGGGGTCCAGTAATATTCTACTGTAATCTGAATGGGTTCCGTAGATAACCGGCATTGAAATTCAAAATGACAACTCAGAGGCTTTGCTGCATCTAGCTCAACACATACCCGAGCATAATCCAAATGGGTCTGCTCTGATGTTGTCTTATCACTAGACAACGGTCGACCCAACATAGAAGAAACCATACAGAGTCCTTTGTGGGACCAAAAAGGTTAAGGCAAACCATACAAACGAGCCCATACAGGAACCTTAGAGATGCGGCTTTTATCAAAAGTAAACTAAGCATGCCATTGTTGCAGAATAATAGACTTTCCCCCAAACATCCACGGCCCTCTCTCAAGGATTAAATGCACCACATCCTCATCCCTAAACCTGAAAATGTAGAAACCAGCCTGTGGACATAACATCTTCCAACCCTGCAGCTTCCCATGCACGGAAAACAATTGAGCGGACAGCATGAAAAGGCATAAAATACCCCGGGAAATAACCCACAATACAGCGAAGCCATTCAACATCATTGTCATGAATAACATCATCCGGTATAAGTAAGATGTCATCCTTAATATCAAGGTCCACGGCTTCAAAGGTGAAATGGGACCCGACCTCTGTCACTTGAACCTTATCTGGACAAGAGGAGGACACTCCTGATGTGCTCTTACTATACTTTTCTTCTCTATAACTAGCTTAAGGACTAGCTTTTTTTCACAGGGCTTAGAAGACACCCAATTGAGCTTGAAAAGCTTCGTAGACTTCAGCATTTTTAAGCCATTAAAAGATTGCAATGAAAAACCTACAATATCATTAGATTCAAACCCAAGAAAACCAAAGGAAGAGTTTTTGTGATGAAAAACCTTGGCTCCTTGAATCACCACATTTGAGAAAATGGATAACAAATACTTGTCATCCATCCATGGCTCCAAATCCCCAATCCATAAAGATTTCCCCGAATTCCCAGAAGTTTGTGGCTGCTGGGAGCTGATGGAGGCAGTGTTTAATGTTTTGGCTTGGGTTGGGGGCGGCACGGTGTTATTTGGGAGTGAGGGGTTTGGTTCGGACATTTTTTCAAGCACTTGGTGGCAGGAAAAAAATGTGTGATTTCGGTGAGTTTAAAAGTTTAAAACGGCGGGGATTTGTGAAAAAATGCTAGGGGTGAAGAGGTTTTGGTGTTCGAAAGGGGAAGGTGGTCGGGAAGGCCAAAAAGTAGGAAGGCTGGGAGCTGGGCGTTGGGGCGCGCGGGCAAGACTTGCGTGCAAGGCCTGTAGTTTTATCAAACACTTTGCATGCACGATAAACGCATCCAAAGCCCGACCAAATGCAACCAAGTTTTCCAGGAATCTGCAAAATCAAAACCCATCAAGAAACCACAAAAAAGAAACTGTAGAAAATCACAACAAAAACATACCAAAACAAGTCCACGAAATGGGCACAAAAAACCCAACCCAAATAGAACATTCCCAGGAAAAAACAGTGAGTTTTTCTAGGAACTAGAGTTCAACAAGGTGCAAAAGGATGTAGGGATTGTCAATCCTGCCTGGAAGAGTCAGTCTTGGCACTCCATTGCAATTCTCGATTGAAAAACCCATTGTGAAAGCAAACCCAGATCTGCAGATTCTGTGAACTTTCAAGGCAAAATCCTAGCGATAGAAGCAACGAACAGAGGCAGTGATAAAACAAACAAATATCTTGTTCAATACTCTTTCCAACGGTGAGTGGATCGTTTAATTCCAACACTAGATGCACTCGGAACAAGCCGTCGAAGTTCCAGCAGCGAGAACGAGCAAATTTGCAGATTCTGTGAAATTTCACGGCCAAATCCCAGCGAATACCAGCAGTGATGAAACGACCAGAAAGCTCATTCAATACTCTTTCTAACGATGGGCAAATTGTCTGATTCCGACACCAAACGCACTCAAAACAAGCCGACGAACTTCCGATAGAGAGAATGAGTTAAGAGCAAAGCACTTAAAAAAATTTCCAGTTCCCTCCTAAACCCAAACCCTAAACCCAAACCCCAAACCCTAAACCATAAACCCTAAAACCTAAAACCCTAAACCCTTAAAACCTTAACCCCTAAACCCTAACCCCTAAACCCCTAAACCCTAAAACCCTAAACCCCTAAACCCTAAGCCCTAAAGCCCTAAAGCCCTAAACCCAAAACCCTAAACCCTAAACCCTTAACCCTAAACCCTAAACCCCTAAACCCTAAACACCTAAACACTAAAACCCAAAACCCCAAACCCCAAACCCTAAACCTAAACCCTAAAACTCCTAAACCCTAAACACTAAACCCCTAACCCCTAAACCCCCAAACCCTAAACCCTAAACCCTAAACTCTAAACCCTAAACCCCAAACCCCAAACCCTAAACCCTAAACTTTTTTTTGGAAAAGGTAAGTATTTTATAGAAGAGACAAAAAATGTACAAAAGCGAGGGCATCCCCAAGAGGATGACTGATAATTCTCAGTCAAAAAAAAAAAAAACACATGGGAAAACCCACAAAGCCACAAACTTCGTAAAAAGAGCACGCAGGCTCCCCAAAAACAAAACAAGAAGATGCCATAAATCACAAAGCCACAAACTGGCATAAAAAAGCACACAGGCTCCTTGTAAAGCTAAACAAGAAGATGCCATATCGCACGGAGTTGGGTTGAGATCTCGTACTTAGGTGCTAAACCCAAAATCTTGGCCTAGACTAGATAAAAAAATAGCTAAAACAGTATCTCTACAAGAGCTACCATGCTGACGAAACACTCTATTATTCCATTCAAACCATAGGAAATAAACAGTGGCTGAGAGGACCAACCGAGAAAGAAGGTGTCTGAAGTCACCTTTGCGTCTAAGATGCAAGCTAGCCCACTAGAGTAGAGGGAGCCAAGAGAGAGTAGGCCATGTAGTGAGCGTCCTAATAGTGACCTCTCGCCAAACATAACTTGAGAAGTCGCAGCTGAAAAACAAATGGTCATGGGTCTCTCTAGTTGAACTGCACAAAACACACATGGAAGACGTAATGACACCATGAGAGCTAAGCCCATCCATGGTGTGAAGCCGACTAAGAGAAACGAGCCAGAGAATAAAAGAGTGGCGTGGAATATGCCCTAGAAAGCATAAGAGATGATGAATCGAGTTCACATCTCGTTTGTCTCGTGATAATCCGTAAATTATACAGTTTTTATATGATCTTTTTGTCGGATTTCAGGTACTTTCTAGTGCATTTTTACCTGAATTGGTGCGTAATTCTTTACTTTTCGTGTTTCAGGTTAAAATGGTCTCTTTGAGCGAATAAGAACAAAATTTGATAGTTTTGACTCAGAATTGAAGGATTTCAGAAGATAGGAGAGTTCCGGAGTAGGACAACGCACGATGAAGCTTGTTTCCAAGGTGGAGAGTCGAAAAGCGAAGAATCGGACGAAGAGGCGAGCAGAGTGGCAGTTCTGTAAATTTTAGAACCTTTGAAGGAGCTTCGCCCCGGCGAAGAAATTGTCTTCGCCGCGGCGAAGTTAGGCAGATTCGAATTGGGATTTTTCATTCTTCGCCGCGGCGAAGAATTCTTCTTCGCCGCGGCAAAAGTCAAAGTTTTCAATTTTGTAAACGCACAGTTTCGTGTGTGCGTGTTTTGACTGGGTTTTTAGGACTAGGTATAAAAGAAAAACAGGAACTTTTTGTAAAGGACTCCCAGCTGTTAGGTTTAGCCGTCTTTTACATTTTCCTTAGAGAAAAAGCTTGAGTTTTTCGGATTGTTAGAGAGAAGGTTCAGATTTTGACTGGAAGATTCATCTTTTGGGGAGATTTCTATTCTTTCATCTCAGTTTCATTATGTTTATTCTGTTTACTTTTATTTTCCGTTTTTATTCTGTTAAATTAGCTATGAACTAATCTTCTATGGGTTAGGGTTTTGATTGTAGTTTGGATTTGAAATGGGTTGAATATGTGATTGTGCTATTTCCATGTGAATAAGCTGTGGTTGTGTGTTACTCTGAAATTAATTGTTGTATGTGATGAACATGATGAGATTGAGAAATAATTCATGTTAAGCTTCTTGGGTAATAACCATTATAGTATTGGATGCTAGAGATAGATTCAAGAATTAATGAAATCAAGTTAGGATTCTTGTGCTTCATGATTTAGAATTGTTAACCTTCAAATTGTTGGGTGCGGAATGTTAATAAGGATGAATAGGAAAACATAGCCCGAGAGGGTATGTTATCATAGTAGTGAATCCGATTTACAACCATTGCACGTGAATGTGAAAATAGTGTAACTCTTAGGTTTAACCCATAAATAATCCAAACGAAATCAAAACCCTACCCGTTTTACTTAAATTGAATTTCTGTGTTTCATTTGCTTTCCTTTTAAGAATTATTCTTTGTTAAATTTTATTTTTGTTTTCATTTAATTGCAAATTGCTCCCACAAATCCAAGATTTTCGGGTGCTTCAACTTGTTAACGTTAGGGAACTTAGTGCTTTGCTATCAGTCCTCGTGGGAACGATATCCTACCCATCACTCTATTACTTGAGCGATTAGTGCACTTGCTAGTTTTGCATGTTGTAGTAAACACGCATCAGTATTCAACATACCACTCAATCAAAGGCCAACCAAACAATAATACTAATAAACCAACTCAAATAAGAGCAAAAGAAGGAACATTAGCTACGTACCTCAAGTGGGGCGTTACAGTGATTGAGACTTGTTATCAGTTCTAAAGGTGTAGCTGAGTGTTAGCCTTGTTTTATTATGCTAACTCGTTGTGTCACTCATCATACCATCTCTTACCGCCAATTTGCAGGGTAGTTACGAAGTAATGGCCACCCTTCTACCTCTAATCACTAGTGTACCTCACCCTCCCAAACCTTTGTCGCTCCTAAGAAACCCACCCCAAGCCACTGTCGTTGTCCCCTACCAACCCACCGTAGACCACAATCATTGTTACCCCCCCAGCTTACGGTTGTCGTTTTTACCTTCTTCTTCTCTCAACAAAACCTTAGTTTCATTTCTCTCTCCGAGGTACACTCACACGTTTCCAATTTAGGTTTGTAGGTAAGTTTGTGGCTGAATTTGTGGTTGTTTTTGGATGGGTTTGTAGTAAGTTTGTGGTGGTTTTTTGGTGCGTTTGTGGTGGGTTGTGACTGAATTTGTGAGTGATTTGGTGGTGGTGGTTATTTGGTGGCGATGGGGCTAACTTTAGGGTTTAGAAGGATTGTGATGGTGGTGGTGACTTTGGGGTTTCAATAGTGATGGTGTCGAAAGGTGGTGGTGGGTAGTGGTGGTGGCTGAATGGTGATGGTGGTTGGGTGACAGTGAAATCAAAAGTGAAGGGTAGTATGGTAATAGCACTCTCTGCAGTTGTGTCAAAAGTCAAAATTCATTAACAATATTAGTTTAAGGGTAGGAATCTGGAATTTATGAACCTAGAGGTGGGAACTATTGAAACAGCCAAAACACACACAATAACAAACCAGAAAAATAAAGAGGACCGATGAGAATGAAAAATGTCATATTTTTCCCCCCTTAATGTCTAGTCTTTTATACTTTTTTGGTGCCTAAATGTACTCATTATTATTTTATTTTGATTTAGGATGCAAATGGAGGTGTTAAATGCAAAACGAAACTAATTAGGTGATTTCTGATAGTTTCGACACCGCTTTGTAATCTGGGCATAACTCTCTCATCCAAGCTCCGATTGAGATGATTAAAACTTCTATAGAATTAGAAGAAAGAGATCTACTACTTTCATGTTTTGAGTTTGGAGAGATACTCACTGCATCTAGGCTGTAATTGGGCTTCAAGTTGACGCACCTGCATTACTGACATTTTGGATCATTTTGCCTTATCATGCAATTGAAATAGGCAGTTTATTATTGGAAGTTTTGAAGATCTGGTGCACAAACATTACAGCTGGAAACACCACTTTCCTAGTTATATTAGGACGTTATTTTATTTTCAATTAATCAGATTTGGATAAATGTTATTTTAGGATAGAACTTAGAATATTTTTAGGAGATTGAGTAGAATTCAAAGACATGAATTGGATATTTTAAGAAGGGAAGAGAGATCAGACTGGGATATACTACACACGCCTCTCCTTCCCCTCTTCTTCAACTTCTCCTTTGAGTTTTCATGATGACCATGAGCGGCTAAATTTTCATAACTTGGTCGAAGGAAACGGAGGCCTCGGAATCAATAAAACTGTGAGATCTAATCTGTTTTTAGTGTTTAATATATGCTTCGAGTATTGGATGTTCTTTTACGCCTATTTTCATGATTGTCTCATTTAATTACTAGGAGGCCTATTGGTTTGTTATTTGTTGCAATCTATCACTAAATTAGATATCAAATCTGTAATTGTTTGATCCTTCTAATTTGTGAGTAACTAAGATTTAAGAATTTGCTGCATCAGGAATTATTAAATCTTAAGAAGAACGCTTGACTAAATTAAATACAACCACTTGTGTTTGTGTTGTTTAGCTTTATCGATCTCTTTAGTTCTTAAAGCTGCTACTAGATTAAACCTTTAGCACTTGTCTTGGGATGTTTAGTAGTAAGATTAATTAGATCGCTTGTTTCCTAATTAGCTGCAACTAAGGAGAGATAGGAAAATAGTTCCAACGGTGAATATTCAAAGTATGAATTGATATATACTTGCATCGATGATCGGTTGTAAAATTCCGATGGTGGATGTTGACTTAGACCAAGGTTTGTTCTTTAAATTGATTTCGATAATTTAATTTGAATTGTTCCTTAGTTGTTTTTCCTGAAATTGTTTTCGTTATACTCAAATCCCCCCCATCCTTGTTCACATAGCATAAAACTAGGCTAGACAGTCTCCATGGGAACGATCCTTACTCGCACTACTACATGTATTCTCAGATTTTAATTTTGGTTGCCTGCAATAGCACACCAAGGACACACAATTTACCCTGATTCGTTCCAATAAAAGAACTACGTCCAACATTCAAATATAGTATTTTATTAGGTAACAGAAAGCTACAGCAAATACATAGTAAATGACGGCAGTTCACTCTTGCTCTGTATTTTCCACTCTCTAGGTTTTTTCACTATTACAAAAATACATATAATGGAAAACCTAACCCTATTTGGGCTTACACCATCTAACATGTCAAGGTCATGTGAAGTATAAACCATATCCAATAGGAACTTGCCAATTCATGAAACCTTGGGTGGGAACCTGTCATTTACTCTTAGGAAAATGAAAAAAAGGCTATGAGAACTCCAATGAGAATTTCAGATAAGCTAGGCAGAAATGGCTATAGTTCTGTTTTGTTATTTTGATGATGGTAATTCTCCCATCCTTACTAATACAATAATGGAAATGAAATATTTCCTTAAACAGTAGGAATATATATATATATATATATGGTAGGATGACAATTTTAAGCTGAATCTTCCTCTTTGTTATGTTGAAAATTGTCAAATTCATTTGAAGATCGTTCATAGAAAAATTAAAAGCTTTGCTATTAATTCATTTTTTAATCCTAACAGGGTCGACAGATAGCCAACAAGATTACCTGGGTAACAATTTCTTTCAGTAACATATTACGTGATCATATCAAAAATATTTCAGTCATCATAACAGAATAAGGCGCTTTTGGAACTATAAGCAACAGAGGGAGGCTGCTACTTCAGCCAGAATCGAAAGCCCTCAGTAAGAAACTGAATGCTGATATGAATCAGATTATTTACAACAATAACAAGAGACATAAATAGTTCATTGTTTCAGTGGGTCTGGCTGCCAACACACCATTATGCTTCAAGTTGGAGTAATTCCTCCGTCTTCCTCTACCAAACATTATAGATGTCATCTGTGAACAGAATAAAGAGCACCTGCAGAGAACAATCGACATAAGTGACAATGTTTTTCAAGAATTTTGCTAGTAACGCGATTTGGCATAACCAATCTGTATCCAGAGATGAGAAAAAAATTTACTAGTAACATTAATGTTATTGTAACTGTGGAAGAGGAAGAAAACATTATCTACTCATTTTCTTCAATCAATATATAATACATTCCCCTTTTATAATTTTAAAGGAATAAAACTATATAATTACATTTAGCAGTTAAGAGAAATTTAAATTTATAATTTAAAAATAACTACAATTCAGTTTTATCTAAAACTGAAATTCTTTAGTCATGCCTTCTTCATCACTATTCTTCTTCATCGTGTCTTCCTCTTCTTCAAAAATAATTCAAACTTCAACAAATATGATAAACAAAAATACAAACGCCAACCCAATACCAAAATTAACACTAACCCAACCCTTCTCTCTCTCTCTCTCATCATAATAGTAAGATACTAATGTATGGTACCTCTTTAAAGTCCTCTGCAAATTCTTTGACTGTAGAAATAGCTATTGTGGCAGCTTCCTCATGAGGATAACTAATCAATTATTCAAAAGAATTTGAAAGAAGGAACATTTTGATGAGTCATAAAGCATCATAATTAATACAGAAGACTTGCAACATACTTATAAGAGCTTGAAAATACATATTTACTTAGTAGTTTATGAGAATTATTGGTGAGAAATTAGGCTTAATTCGGTAAGGTTGGTTAATATTTTCATAATTGTCTTTTATGGGATCATGGGTGCGTTTGAGTGTTTTTCAGGTTTTTAGTGCTAAATGTTATGCTCGGATGAAGAATCATGTCGATAACGGAATGAGTGATGAGTAGAAGCAAACGGATTGAGAATCGGAATTGAATTAAAGAAGTTATGGAGCTTTGAAGTAAAGAGGAGATTTTAGATTACGCTCCAGTTTGAGCACTTCAACAATAACTCGAGCTGTAGACCTCAAATTAAGACGATTCTTTGACTATTGGAAAGCTGATTTGAAGGGCTACTTTAATATGTTTACCATTTCTCCAGATTCCATCGTTATCATGCTAAAAAATCACCATCTCTAGAGTGATGAGGAATGATGCGAGATTTGGACAAAAGAAGAAGAGTTATCACTATGCCGCAACACACTTTGTCTAGAATTGAGTATGCCACAGCACAGTGTTGGGCCACAATCACGATAATTAGGATTTTGTCATCCATTTTTTATTAGGAAAATAGGGTTAAGAATCCTAAACTAAATAGAATTAAGGAAAATAAAACTCTAACCCTTGTGGGATATAAATAAAAGTCTTTTAGCATTATTTTGGGATTTTTTTTTTCTTTTGGGGAGAATTAGAGGAGGCTAACGCAAGAGAAAATCAAAGCGATAGAATTTTTGGAGCTTTTGATTGGCAATATAGAGAAGTCTTCTTATTTGTTTCTTGAATTCATGTTCCTTATTTCAATAAAGATGATTGTTTCTTTCATGTTGATTATGAAATAAATTTATTCTCTAGGGCTAAGATGTAACCCAATCTCTTGATTATGTGTTGATTTATGCATGTTAATTTTCATTAAGACTTTTTTTTCTAAGTTTTACTATTTTGCTTAATGCTTTTGATTCTTACGAGCACAAGAATTGAATGATCAACGGACTAGGTTGAGATCGAGAGATGATACCTAGTTGGTCTATGATAGTAAAACCATAGGTTGAGCGAATGCTAGAGATAGGTTACCTCGACTTGTGAGGTTCTAGTAAACTTCATAGAGCGTAATGATCTTCAATTGGTTAAATCTGATTAGTGATAATTCAGGTTAGTAATTAGGAGTTAATCTGATAATTGTTTGAGAGAAATTTATTGGAAATTTAAGGAGTTTTACCTATAGGAAGAGCTTAATGAAATTATCATAAGTGATCAATACATATGAATAAGAGTTGGAGTGAAATCTATGCCTTAGGTCTAGTCATCTTACTTTAAACACAAAGATTTATTTTAGTTATTTTCCTTTCAATTTTATTTTAATCTCAATTGTTTATTTTTAATTTAGGTTTTCCTTGATACAATTTGGATTGATCATATAGTAATAGGATTGTTTAAATTGGTAATTGATAATAGTAATTCCATTGGGTTCGATATCCGTATTTATACACTTTATCACTGGAACAATTTCGTATGCATGCGAAAATCCATAACACATACAATCAACTATAAATTTGTGTTGAATGTGTTAACTTACTCGAACAAGGCACAAGATATGGCAGGAAAAGCAATGCACTGATTCTTTTTTTCTTTGGCCAACCTCAAGCAGTTCCTGCAACAAACAAACACGAATAATATATGGAAACTGTTCTTAGGCAATCAAATTAGACAAGTATATACCAATATACTTAAAGAAAACACTTAGTGTACTTTGTATGCACTTCTCAGGGAGGCTTCAAGGTTTTGATATGATATATAGGGCCAATGGTAAAAATCACATGAGATGCAGGCAATTTAAAACCTCTGGATAGTTTCAATTTGTCAATTAGTATTCTGAATCTGATTATGGAAAAGGATAATAAAGTTATGGTGGAATAACTTACGGGCTAATTCTTGATTATCCAGTGGGGCAGCGGACTCCAGGACGGACTTGTAGTAAGTTTAAACAAGCTTGCTGGAGTTGCCTTCCTGCAGCCCTATGAATGGCTAAACACCATGTGTGTTGAGTTCATTACAAGTTTTTTCCAATGAAAAGATTTATAAGAATATATGAAATAAGAATATAAGTTAGAAAGACTACCTCCATTAGCACCTCCACCATCTGTCACCATTTGCTTATTGGTTGGATTAACCTGGTCAAATCAATGATCAATTATTCAACTTTTCCATTCAATTGTATTATCAATTCGAGTTGTTTTGCTTGTCAGTCAAGACCTTTGGTCTCTATCCGGACTCAATGAGAAAAACAGAATCACTTGTTCTGGAGTCATTGAAAATGATTCTAATCTAATTCAGGGCTTATTAGACATGGAAGGCGCTCTGGATCATGGAATTTGTTCTCTCTCATATAATTTTTCTAAAATACAAAACTTTACAGACTTCTACCAATCAAGAAAGACTTTTATGTTAAATTCATATATAGTACAGCGTAAAGAAGTAAATGAAGACTAAAACCAAAAATAAATAAATAAATACATATATTACACTATGAGATAGAGAAGAGAGTAAGCACAATAGCAACAGAAGAGCCATCAACGAACCACTCACTGATATCTCCTTTCTCGAGCTTGGGACCAATTTTGGGAGCACTCTCAAATGTAAATGATATAGTTAAAATTTTGAACGTCATGCTTGCTTTGCTCAGAGTGCCAATGATCCAATTATACAGAAGAGTAAACAATTGAAAGCCGTCCAAAGATTATTTTGTTTAAAAAGTCTTGGCCACCAATACAGGGAGAAGAGATATCATCAATAATAAAAAAACTGAAAACCATTAAGAAAAATATTATTAATCTTTGTATCATACTTTAGTTGAATATATAAGCTAAACCAGTAGGTAAACTGACATCTTTAAAGGTCATTTCAAATTCGTTGAAGAAACATTATTTGAGAATTGATTATAATAAAGGTTTACTGCTGGTATCAAATGATTGACTTTGTAGGAATGCAAACACTTTTTGGTAATTGATGAAGAAAAGGAAAACAAGAAAAAAGAATTTAAGTTTTACGTAAATTTCTAGCTCAGGAATTTGTAATTGAGAATAATTGTTTTCTTTTTCTATTGTAAGATAAATAAGGGAAGTAGAATTGGTTTAAGAGAATGAAGTTAAATATGAGAGTTCTATTAGGAATAGGAACATGAATCCTATTAGAAGTTGGATGTCCCACATACCACCTATCAATAGCAGGTTAAAACCAATTTAAGGTTATGAGAGAGAGAAGTACATAAAGAGAGAATGTGATAATACAAGGGGTTTGATGTAAGGGTATCACTGGGTATTAATTAAACATCATAGGAACAAGATGTTTACTTGAAGAATTAGAGGATCCAATGATCGCTCAAATGAAGGTTGATAGTATGATGAAACACTTGTATCGTATTTATATTATTACAGTGAGAACCCTCTCATCTGTGGATGTATGCAAATTATGTCAAACCACATAAAATATCGTGTCTTTGTATATTGTTATGTGTTGTTCTTGATTTTTATGTTTTTTTTTACTCCTCTGATTTTCAACAGTCTTAAACCCCAACTTTAGTTATAGAATAGATGAACATTGTGGCAATCCACTTTTCTAACTATTGAAAAGTCAGAGGCAGTGGAACACCTACCTTATTCTCTTTTTCTTTCTTTTTTGTTTGTGTATATATACTACAATGTTGGGCTAATCTTTTTGCAATTTAGATGAGATTTTGAAACAAAATTTTAGTTAATTTCTTGTGAAGATTTAAGGGGGTTCTTGCAAAAAAAATTCTGTATTTGTAGATTGCATCAACATTGTTTATGTAGCCAAAGTCAACCACAGTTAATATGAACTTAAGTATAAAATTTGAACGCCCAAGTACGTGCCTCTCACAACCATTTCCTAGAAAAGTAAAGCAAGTGATCTGTTTATTTGATTTCGTAAATATATTCAACTAAATTAAAACTATTTCATCATATTATGCTTATAATTATATTTAGAACATTTAATTAAAGATGAACGAAAGACACAAGCCATTTCGCCAAATCGTGGTAGGCCAACATGTTGAAAGTCTCAATTGAAGAATTATTCTTATTGCTTAAGGAAAACCTAGTTGATGGCAGAGGCTATTCAAACATTGACCAATCCAAATACAAAACTTAAGAAAAAAGACTGGTTTCAATACTTAAGTTGATGTCTGTTTGTGTTGATGAGCTGCTGCTGCTTTTTTTTTTTTTTTTTTTTTTTTCCCTAGGCACTAATCGTGTTGTTGGTTCCAAGGCATTATGTTTTGTATATATACGTTAATGTATATATTTTGTATATACATTTTTATCTTATCAATAAAAGAAAGTGTTCTTATTTCACATGTGGTTTATTGCTTCATTTATATATATATATTACATGTGAAATGTCCGAATGATACAAATCTTTAGAATATCAAAATCATCAAAGTATTCCCTGCATAGGTAATATTAATTGGGCAATATTACATAGTAGGCATGTTTAATGCCTCCGTAAAATATCATGTGATGGTATTAGTGTGGGTGATTTTAAAAGTTATATCACTAGGGCATTAGCATGGATAAGTGGTTAGTGAACTGTTTATCGAATATGACCATTTATGATGAATCACATGGACATTTATAATGTAGTCAAGGATTCATCATAAGATCGTACTAGTGTATTATTAATCCTTAGACTTGAGATACCACGGTTGGATTTTGCATAAACGCATATGGTTCATATGGTGTATAAACATGAGACTAATCATGTCATGCGTTAATAAGCCGATTTGGCCATGTGTTGTTTATGTATGAGGACAAGTGATAGTCAAGATGGGATCCGATGACTTGGTATAGAATGATATCAAGTTCCTAGATAAATGTCAAGATACATTGGAAAAGGAAAATCTCCGGCCGGGGTATATAAAATGTTACCTGAAAGGTTGTTTCATGGTGACACGTTCCATATGTATTGATTGTCAATTTGATATAAAATTAAGATAAGGATTTTGACATACCATGAATCTATTCTTAATTGGTATTAGATAACGGAAGGATTTGATTATACAACACGTATGATTATAAAAGGGTTCGTTGGAGTATATCTTCATTGTGACTTAGGGATTATGGATTATTACTAGATGCCTACAATAATCCGTGGGAGTTTTGTTCATAAAGAGTTATGACAAAACATATTGGAATAGACTATGATATTGGGTCTATGGCAAGGCCATAATGGACTTAAGAGGTCACACATAACAACTCAGAAGAATAGAGAAATAGCCAAAAAGAGTTGATTATCCAAGGTTGGCTAGCACCTACCAGGGGTAATAAAGTTATTTATACTATTATCATTGAATTAGATTCAATGGAGGGTTATATTAGTTATTATGAATAATTTAAGAGTTAAATTGCTAACTAGAATTACATGGAATTTCAATTCATAATTAATCATTTTCTTTATATTAAATTGAATTTAACAATGGGTTGTAATTATAAACATAAAAACAATTTAAGAGTTAAATTGTTAATTGTGATTAATGTTAACCCAATGTTATTATTAAAGGAAGTTTAATAACTTCATAATAATTATGGAATTATTTACAACTCCAAAACAATTGTGGAATTGTTTAAGGAAGTCAAAAACAATTATTGAATTGTTTACAAGGCTACATATATAAAGAAAATGATATACCAATTTTAAGATAGAGATCAAAATTTCTAAGAACCCTAAATGTCTCTCTTGGCCTAATTCTTCTATTACCTTAGTGTAGATACTCTTTTGTTTAATTTCTCTTGAAATTAAAAGTCTCCAAGGTTGCTAAGTGTTAGTAACTGATCGGATTCGCACAGCGGAAAAACGTAATATTTAAAATGAATCGATCAATTACACGAACCAAGATCCGAGTATAGATTATAACGCTTTCATGCAGAAACTGAAACATAAAATAAAACTGTATTAAAAACAAATCCATACAAGGATTTAGTTCATACCAACGTTTGGAGGCTTTTCCGAATATCTCTGATTTCGGACACAAACACTATTCACTGGCTACTATTCACATGTACTGTGCATCATCAACTATTCACACATTACTGTTCACCCGTTACTGTTCACATGATTCTTTGCTAATCGATCCAATGTAGGATCGTACTCACGGAAGTCCACACGAAGATAATCCGAAGAACTGATAATTGTTTTGATAGAACAATTGTCGGCATCAAGAATCAAGAACAGTCAAAATTGAAAAATTTTCTTCTTCACTTGAAGAAGAAAACGTGAGAGAGAGAACCTTTTGGGTGGCTAGGGTTTTAATTGACTGAATCTTTTTTTTTTTTTAATTTTAAATTGCAATTATATAGTGCAACAATTAAAACCCTATTCCATTTAGGAATAGCCATTGGCTCCAACCCTAGTTCACCCTTGCAACCAAACACACCCTTTTATGGTATTTTTATTATAATTAAAATCAATTAATATATAATAATATATTAACATTTAATTAATAATAATAATTCATTTAAATATATATATTTAAATATAATCTTACTAATTTAATTTTAATATTAAAATTAAATACAGGCAACAACTTCAGAAAATTTAATTGCACTGTGAGATTACCAAAATACCCTTTCATCCTGAAAGATGAAAATACCCTTCCCGCAAATTGATTCTTAAATTATCTTCTAACCGTAGGCTCCTAATCATATCGGCAGTGTGTAGTATCGTGATTAACACCAATTAACCGTCTCACTACATACAGACCAAGATTGGTCCCTAGCAAGGCATCATAGCCACCCAATAGATTCGGATTCAGCAAAACTGCAGCCTATCAACAATATGGTTACTGTGCAATCAAATCCTTTGATCAACTGTTATCTCATCGAGACTAAGGTACAGAAATAGTGTAAACCTCAGATATCCTCGACATGTTTGTATTCAATTAATAGACCAATGATAGGAATATTAAATTGGATTGAGCATCAACTCAATCCCATTGTGGCCATAGATTTAGTGTCATTGTCATTTACTGAATTACCCAGTGAGATAATTTCTCTCGTACCTAGGACTGATGAATCCTTTGTCGATCCTGTAAGTAATTGATCTACCATACGCAGCGGAAAACAAAAATTCAATCGGTGAATCAATTACCTTTCTTTGCCTAGATCCGAGTACAGATTATACCGTTTGCATGTTTATAAAAAAAAAAAAAAAAAATCTATATAAAGTAAATCCATTCTAGGATTAGAATACTTACGTACGTTTGGAGCCTTCTTCAAATATCTTTGATTTCAGACAGGAACACTGTTCACGGTTACTTTTCACATTATCTATTCACCGTCAACTGTTCACGTGATTTTTTGCTAATCGATCCAAAGTAGGATCGCACTCACGGAAGTCCACATGTAGATAATCCACAGAACCCTTGATTATTTTACTAGAACAATTAAGGGCTTCAAGAATCAAGAAAGAAGAACAAGAAAAATTTTCTTCTTGAGAGAGAAAGATAGGGTGTCTAGGGTTTTAATTGAATGAATAATTCTCTTTATGTTTTAATTTTAAGTTGCACTTATATAGTGCAACAATTAAAACCATATTCCACTTAGGAATAGCCATGGGTCCAACCCTAGTTCACCCTAGCAACCAAACACACCCTTTATGGTATTTTAAATAATTAATTATTATTACAATTAAAATCAATTAATATTTAATTAATAATAATAATTTGTTTAAATATATATACAGAGATATATTTAAATATAATCTCACTAATTTAATTCTAATATTAAAATTAAATACAAGCAACAACCTCAGCAAATTTAATTGCACTGTGAGATTACCAAAAAACCCTTCTCACAAATTGATTCTTAAATTATCTTCTAAGTGTGTGACATGTAGGCTCCTCATCATATCGGCAGTGTATAGTATTGCGATTAACACTAACTAATCGTCTCACTACACACAAACCAAGATTGGCCCCTAGCAAGGCATCACAGCCACCCGATAGATTCAGATTCAGCGAAACCACAACCTGTCAACGACATGGTTACCGTGCAATCAAATCCTTTCATCAACTGTTATCTCATCGAGACTGAGGTACAGAAATAGTGTCAACCTCATATATCCTCGACATATTTGTATTCAGTTACTAGACCAATGACAAGAATATTAAATTGGATTAAGCATCAACTCAATCCCACTGTGGCCACAGATTTAGTGTCATTGCCATTTACTGAACTACCTAGTAAGACAACTTCTCCCGTATCCAGGAGTGACGAATCCTTTGTCGATCCACCATAGTCCCAATACAATTCTCTATGTAGCCAATCACTACCGTATTGATAGCTCTGAATACAACTACATTAGGCTAGTGTCAAGCTACACCAATTGGTGCACAAGGCGCTCCGGTGATCTCAAGTCTAAGGATCACATGCACCATCGTCCGTTATAGGATTTATTCCATAGACACTGGGGTTACCATCCATATGGAATCCTCTGGTGGGTCTGTCTGGTGAACTTGCCTCTAGCAAGCACTCATGCGTTACACCAGATTGTCAGCAAACAACCTTGACAAGCGAGATCAGTCACTGCCTTTCGATAGGGTCGTTCAACACTATGATAGCCTTACTGTATTATCTGTATCCTTGGTCAGAATAATACTAGGGCTACAGACGTTGCTAGAATGGCCACCATATGTGATCATAGGGTTCTCACTATCAAGATTTGAAACACTTGATACCCTCGTCACGGTTCTACCATCTAAAGACATATATCATTACATACATGATATAGAACAATATGCCTTTCATTGATAAATAAACATTTATTATAGAGTCAATTTTACAATAATTGATTGGCTATAGGGCACCTACCTAACTGTTGGAGTATGTGCCCTAGAGCCAATCAATTATTGTGGAATTGACTCTTTGTAATAATGTTCATTAATCAATAAAAGGGCATTTTATTCTATATCGCGTAAATCATTATTATTGCAATATGTATTGATATATTTCCTTAGAATGGTAGAACCATGACGAGGGTATCAAGTGTTTCAAATCTTGATAGTGAGAACCCTATGAGCACATATGGTGGTCATTCTAGGAATGTCCGTAGCCCCAGTATTATTCTAAAATAAGGCAAAGATAATACGGTAAGGCTATCATAGTGTTGAACAACCTTGTTGAAAGGCAGTGACTGATCTCACTTGTCAAGGTTGTTTGGTGACAACCTGGTGCAACACATGGGTGTTTGTTGTAGGCGATTACACCACAGCAAGTTCACTGGACTGACCCACCAGAGGATTCCATATGGATGGTAACCCCAGTGTCTATGGAACAAATCCTCTAACGAATGGTGGTGCATGTGATCCTTAGACTTGAGATCACCGGAGCGCCTTGTGCACCGATTGGTGTAGTTTGACACTAGCCTAACGCAGTTCTTTTCAGAGCTGTCAATACGGTGGTGATTGGCTGCATCAAGGAGTGTATCAAGACTATGGTGGATTGACAGAGGATTCATCACTCCCGGGTACGGGAGAAGTTATCTCACGGCGCAATTCAGTATATGGTAATGACACTAAAACTGTGGCCACAGTGGGATTGAGTTGTTGCTCTATCCTGATTATAATACAGGTCATTGGTTCAGAAACTGAATACATAATATCAAAAGTAACCGAAGGTTGACACTATTTCTATGCCTTCGTCTCATAGAGATAACGTATAATGAAAGGATCGAATTGTACGGTAACCATATCATTGATAGGTAGCTACTTTGCTGAATCCGAATCTATCGGGTGGCCATGATGCCTTGCTAGGGGCCAATCTTGGTCTTTGTATTAGTGAGACGATTAATTGGTGTTAATCGTGATACTATACACTGCCAGTATGATGACGAGCCTATAGGTCACACACATAGAAGATAGTTTAAGACTCAAGAAGAAAGAAGGACATTTTTGTCTTTTTATGCAAAAGGGTCTTTTGGTAATTTCACAGTGTAATTAAATTTGCTGAGGTCGTAGCCTTTATTTAATTTATTAGAAAAATTAAATAAGTGAAATTATGTTTAAATATGTGTTCCCATATATTTAATTAAATCATCATTATTATTAAATGTTAATGTATATATATATATATATATATATATATAGAGAGAGAGATTAAATATATATTAATTGATTTTAATTGAGATAATGATGAAATAAAATAAATATCTAATTGGGAGTGTTTGGTAACATGGGGTATTTGGGTTGGAGCCCAAGCCTATTCCATAAGGGAATAGGGCAATTAGACATTACTATAAAAGAAATGTGTTAATTGTAAATGAGATAGGTTTTCAATTATGTCATTTGATTGAAAAGAAAGAAAGCCTCCAGCCACAAAACACTCCCACGGCAGTATTGAATTTTGCCCAAAATCAATTAATTTGATTTTCTTCTTTAATCTTAAAACTAAGGAGGATCTAGCAAATCCCTCCTTAGTTCTTTGTGACTGTCTTCGTGTGGACTATGTCGGTTCGATCATACACTTGGGTTGGTAGCAAAAACATTCAAAGATAAATTTGGAGGAGCCTCCAAACGTGTGTATGTTTTTCTAAACTCATGATTAATATTTCTACAGATTCTTATTATGATAAAATTGTAAAATTATACCCTTGATTTTGGCTCAATGGGAAACGATCCTTGTTATTATGATTTTGTTTTCTGCTGTGTATATGGACCGTTTCCTAACACCAACAATCTCTCACTTGCACTATAGCCAATCATTCATGTACTTAATACCGAATGACCTTAAGTGTTTTTCATGCTTCTGCTGCGACTGAGGCTTCGTCAATGGATCGGCGAGATTATCATCAGTATGCACTTTACTGATTTGTACATCTTTCCTCTTAACCATTTCTCTGATGAGATGAAAATGTCTGAGTATGTGACTTTTGGTGAGACCGTGGTTCCTTTGCTTGAGCAATTGCTCCATTGTTGTCACAATAGACATCTATCGCATCAACAATCATGGAAACCACACCAAGTTCGGTGACGAACTTTTTAATCCAGACTGCCTCCTTGGCCGCATTGGATAATGCAATATACTCAGCCTCCATTGTAGAGTCTGCTACAGTGCTTTTCTTGGAGCTCTTCCAGCTCACTGTACCCCCATTGAGACAAAATACAAACCTTGATTGCGATTGATAATCATCTTTATCCGTTTGGAAACTAGCATCACTGTATCCTCTTACAGTGAGCTCATCTTCCACTCCATAAACCAAGAACATGTCTTTAGTCCTCTTTAGGTACTTAAGGATGTTCTTAATAGCTATCCAGTGATGCTCACCTGGATCTGATTGATATCTACTACAAGTGCTTAACGCACATGAGACATCAATTCGAGTAAAGAACATGGCATATATGATGGATCCAATTGCTAACGCATATGGGATCCTCTTCGTTCTATCTCTCTCATCGTGTGTTTTAGGACACATATCCTGAGAGAGATAGACACCATGTGACATCGAAAGAAATCTCTTCTTGGATTCTTCCATACTAAATCTCTTCAATACCTTGTCAATGTATGTACTCTGACTTAGGCCAAGCAACCTACATGATCTATCTTGGTAGATCTTTATTCCAAGGATGTAGGCTGCTTCTTCCAAGTCTTTCATGGAGAAGCATTTGGATAACCAAGTCTTTACCGACTACAAGTTCGGCATATCATTCCCGATCAGAAGTATGTCATCGACATACAACACTAGGAATGCCACTGCGCTCCCACTCATTTTCTTGTAAACACAAGGCTAATCTTCATTCTTGATAAAACTGAATTCTTTTACAGCTTCATCAAAACGAATGTTCCAGCTCCTTGAAGCTTGCTTGAGTCCATAAATGGATCTCTGCAACTTGCATACCTTCTCAGTTTGCCCATCAAGAACAAAACCATCGAGTTGTGTCATATACATATCCTTTTCAAGGTTTCCGTTCAGGAAAGCCGTTTTGACATCCATTTGCCAAATCTCATAATCATGATATACAGCAATCGCAAGCATAATCCGGATGGATTTAATCATGGCAACCAGCGAAAAGGTTTCCTCATAGTCAATACCATGAATTTGCTTTAAACCTTTGGCCACCAGTCGTGCTTTATAAGTGTGCACATTGCCATCCATGTCAGTCTTCTTCTAAAAGATCCATTTACAACCTATGGGTTTTATCCCTTCAAGTGGTTCCACCAGAGAACAAACTTGGTTCTAGTACATGGAGCCCATCTCAACTTTCATGGCTTCAAGCTATTTAACGAAATCTAGATCTGATATAGCGTCTTCGTAGGCTCTGGGTTCATCATCTTGGTAGACAAGTACGTCACCATGTTGAGTCACGAGATAGCCATATCTCTCAGGCTCATGTCATACTCTCTTAGATCTACATAGCTCCTGTGCTACTTAAGGTGGTTCACTCTATCCACAAGTTATGGAGTAACCTCCTCCTGATGTTCAACCACTACTTATGGCACATCTTCTCGTCCTTCGTCTAGTATATCTTGTGGTTTTAGAACTTCATCGAGTTCTACTTTTCTGCCGCTAGTACTTCTTAGAAAAAATTTATTTTCTAGGAAGACACTAGTACGAGCAACAAAAATTTTGCACTCTTTTGGATGGTAGAAATAGTATCTTTTGGTCTCTTTAGGATACCCCACAAATATACATTTGTAGGATTTTGGGCCTAGCTTGTTCGAAGTCAATTTCTTGACATAAGCTTCGCAACCCCAAATCCTTAGATAAGACAAATTGGGCTTTCGCCCATTGCATAGTTCAAATGGAGTCTTGTCTACAGACTTTGATGGGCACACGATTCAAAATGTGAGTTGCAGTCTCTAAGGCATAACCACAAAATGATGCAGGTAAATCACTAAAACTCATCATGGACCTAACCATGTCAAGTAAGGTCCTATTCCTCCTTTCAGACACTCCATTGTGTTAGGGTTCAGGTATTCAAAAAACCCTGAGCTTAAGTATTCACCTCCTCAATCCGACCGAAGAGCTTTAATACTTTTGCCCAACATATTATTTACTTCATTCCTGAATTCTTTGAACTTATCAAAGACTTCAGATTTATGTCTCATGAGGTAGACATAACCATATCTACTGAAATCATCAATAAATGTCATGAAGTAGGAATATTGTAACGCCGAACATGGAGGTACATGATTTAAATTAAGTTTTATAGCCCTTAGTTAATTTTTGTTAGAAGTATTTTAAGAGAATATGAAGAAAATGCCTTAAACTTGTATTAAGGGTAAACTAGTCTTTTCACTCAAAATTAGTTAAAATTGTAGGGAGTGAAAAGAGCTAAAATTTCATAGAGAATACAATAAAAATGAGGGCATTATGGTAATTGACTAAGGGACAAGGATGGAATTTCCAAAAAAGTGTAAGGGAAAAATGGGAAAGCATATTTATAAAATAAGATGATAAGGGTTAGTAACCCTTATTTCCTTCATTCCACTGCTACTCTTCTCCTCCATTTTCTCTCAAATTTCCATTCACTTCTCCAAGGAATTTGAGGGCTTTTGAGTAGATTTTCATAGGATTTTGATTCTAGGCATCAAAAGGTAAGAATTCAAGCTCTTTATCTATGATTTATTTGTGTAAAAGTTGAGTTCTTATGAAGTTTATGCTTAGGGTTAAGAGAAGATTTGAATCCACCAAGAGTAGAGAGCTTAGGAGAGACTACTCAAGTATAAGGTAAGTGAATTCCACTCAAAATCCAACTCAAGTTAAAGTTTAAGAAAATCAAGTGAGTAGAGATTTCCTTAAAATATGTATATTTTATGATTATTGAGAAATTGAGATGAGCTTGATGATTATTTATACTTGTTGTTTGATATATTTGAATATGAGGAGTGTATGTGATGGTTTGATGATGGGTTGAAATTGGACGAATTGGAGAAATCTTTTGGGAGTGTTTGTGCCGTGTAGGTATGTTGATGATATAAGAGAGTTTTTCTCTCAATTTGGGTGGTTTAAGAAACCAATAGAATGATAATTAAATTAGGGTTTGTTCATGCACAATTATTGTTTGATGAAATGCCTAAGTGAAGCATGAGTTGGGTAGAAACCTTAATTTTATGCAACATTGCATATGTGCATTTCACAAGTGCATGTAAGTAAAAAATTTTAAGCATGAGCCATCCATATGCATATATTTGTGTATGTGTAGAAACTTAAGAAAGAATGAAGAATAAAGAATAACGAATAAGGAATAAAGAAAGAAAGAATAAAACACTCTGAGAATAAAGAGAAAGGAAGAATAAGCGTTAAAGAATTAAAGAGTGTTAAAGAAGAGAAACGAATAGGTCGTTGTGATGGGGACCCGCGAGTGTTAAGAAGAAATTCCCACATACACGCCAACTTAATTGAGTGGCATAAGAAGAAGAAGAATTGTACGGCCCGTAAGAGTGTATGTGGATGAGGGTTGTACCGAGAAGAATTCCTACATACACGCTACCTTAATTGAGTGGCCTAAGAAAAAAGAAGAAGTTGTACGGTCTGCAAGAGTGCATGTAGATGAGGACTGTACTCACTCACACGGCCAAGGTTCCAAATCCATACATCAACTGAGTCCGATTAGCAAAGAGTAAGAAAAGAAAGAATAAGAATAAGAAAGAATGAGAAAAAGTAAGAAAAGAAAGAATAAGAAAAGAAAGAACAAGAATGAGAAAGAGTAAGAAAAGAAAGAATGAGAAAGAGTAAGAATAAGAAAGAATGAGAAGGTTGAACAAGAATAAGAAAAGAAAAGAAAAACAAGAAAGAAAAGAAAAGAATAGAAAGGAAAAGAAAAGAAAAGAAATAGAAATAAGAAAGAAAAAGCATTTTATGCATTATTGCATATGCATTTTATTCATGCATATTGCCATGAATTTCATCATGTTTAGGAAGAATAGAAAGAATAAGAAAGAAAGAACGGAGAGAAGTAGAAAGAAAGAAAAGAACAGTGAGAGTAAGAAACAGAGAAAGAAAAGAGAAGAAGTAGAAAGAAAGAAAAGAACAGTGAGAGTAAGAAACAGAGAAAGAAAAGAGAAGGAATTAAGTAAGGAAAGAACCTAAGAAGGAGAAGAGTTAAGAGATTTACTTACTGAGCATTTTTATGCTCACCCCGTTGTTTTTCCATATTTTTGCAGGAAATAGGTGAGCAGCTGTCAAAAGGACATCGACAAGCGGGGAGGATTGGCATTACTATCCACTGTCGCTAAGTTTTTGTACTTGTTATTTTGATATATGTAAAGAATTATGTTTTGTAAGTAAAGAGAAAATTTGGGCCCAACTATTTTCATATACTAATTATGTATGTTTTTATTGTATATGTTCTAAAGTATACTAGTAGAAAGCAGTTATTACAAATACCCACCCCTGGCTTCAACTGTTAGTGGACCACATATATCACTATGGATTATGCCTAACAGTTCAATAGCCCTTTCACTTTGTCCTGTGAAAGGTGACTTGGTCAACTTGCCTAAAAGGCATGATGACTGGAAGTCAAAAGGGTCCAAAACTCCATCCCTTTGAAGTTTTGCAATGTGAGTCTTATTAACATGACCCAATCTGCAGTGCTAGAGATATGTCTAGTTTTCATAACTCAAGTATACACAACAATAAATAGAAATAACCATCCATCTCATCACAATTTCTCGATAAACATAATATATACACATACATACATAAATCTCTACCCAAAAGAGTTCTTAAATCTCAACTTGAGTTGGATTTACTTACTTTGTGGGTAAGTGACTTCTCTAACACTTCTCCTTTCTCTTGTTGTCTTCTCTTCTCTCTACAACTATAACAATAACAACAATATAAGACTTCAATACAACTATGAGCAAACTCACATCTAAAGCAAGAATCCTTACCTCAGAATGCTTTAGATTCAAACTCTACTAAAATTACCCCAAAAGCTCCCTAAAACTCCTTAGAAATCTTGGATAATTGAATGGAGGATTGAAAGGAAGTAGAGAATGAGAATGGCGGTGGAAAATAGGTGAAATGAAGGGATAATCCTTTGTTAGCTCAATTTACAAACAAACATTCCCATTTTACCCTTTCTCTTCCTTGAAAATTCCATCTTTGTACTTTAATTCATTACAAACACACCCCCAACTCTAACACATTCTCTACTAAATTTCCTTACATTTTACTCCCCACTTTTCCTGCTAATTAGGGGTAGAATAGTCATTTTTCCCCTATGGAGAATGCTCTAAAAACCTCAAGAAAACTTTTCTGCCATCCCGTCGCCCTGACGAAAAATTACAGAATTGACATCGCCACACGGCGAAGACTATACTACCAAGATTCCTCAAATCTCAACCAATCTCAACCAAAACTAACAACATACAAACTCAATTGAAACTGGATCAATGAACATTTAAGTAATACAACAAATCTTAACTAAATACCTCAAGTCGGGTGTTACAATTCTCCCCCCCCACAAAAGAATTTCGTCCCCGTAATTCACACAAATAACTCTGGGCAGCGATTCTGCATGTCTGGTTCTACCTCCCATGTCGCTTCTTCTACCTGTGATTCCTCCAAAGGACCTTCACTAGCGGAATACTCTTGTTCCGGAGCTCTTTAATCCTTCGATCTAGAATCTGTACTGGACGTTCCTCGTACACGAGGTTCTCTGCTAACTCAATGTCCTCTACACTCAGGATATGGGAGGGATCGCTTACATACTTCCGCAGCATCGAGACATGGAAAACATCATGCACTTTGTCCATACTAGGTGGCAGTGCCAATCTGTAGGCAACCTTTCCTACTCGTTTCAATATCTCAAATGGACCTATGAATCTTGGTGCTAACTTCCCTTTGTTCCCGAAGTGCATCACTCGCTTGTAAGGGGAAAGTCTCAGAAACACTTTATCACCCACTTGAAATTCCACTTCTTTTCTCTTCAAATTAGCATAACTTTTCTGTCGATCTTGGGCTTGCTTCATTCTTTTTCTGATTGATCTTACATCCTCTATCATCTTCTAAGTCATCTCTGGCCCAACAGCGGTACTCAACTCATCTTTTTCACCTATCTCATCCCAATGTGGTGGAGACCTGCATCGTCTACCATACAAAGCCTCGTAAGTCGCCATCTTAATTGTAGACTGATAACTATTACTGTAGGCAAACTCCACCAAAGGTAACATTTCATGCGATGACCTTCTATAATCCATACAGCAAGCTCTCAACATATCCTCAAGCACCTGATTTGTTCTCTCTGTTTGGCCATCCGTCTGAGGATGATAGGCAGTACTGAATGCCAAACGAATACCCAAATTTCTCTGTAAACTAGTCCAAAAAGCTTAGACAAATCTCGAATCTCTGTTTGACACTATAATCTTGGGCACACCATGTAACCTGACTATCTCTTTCATGTAGATCTGAGCCAATTGATCCGAGGTGGTACTCTCCTTTACTAGAAGGAAATGGGCGGACTTAGTTAATCTATCCATAATCACCCTTATAGCATTATAACCTCTCTGTACTCTAGGGAGACCTGTGATACTTTGTGGGTAAGTGACTTCTCTAACACTTCTCATTTCCCTTATTGTCTTGTCTTCTCTCTACAATTATAACAATAACAACAATATAAGACTTCCATACAACTATGAGAAAACTCACATCTAAAGCAAGAATCCTTACCTTAGAATGCTTTAGATTCAAACTCTACTAAAATTACCCCAAAAGCTCCCTAAAACTCCTTAGAAATCTTGGATAATTGAATGGAGGATTGAAAGGAAGTAAAGAATGAGAATGGCGGTGGAAAATGGGTGAAATGAAGGGATAATCCTTTGTTAGCTCAATTTACAAACAAACATTCCTATTTTACCCTTGCTTTTCCTTGAAAATTCCATCTTTGTACTTTAATTCATTACAAACACACCCCTAACTCCAACACATTCTCTACTAAATTTTCTTACATTTTACTCCCCACTTTTCCTGTTAATTAGGGGTAGAATAGTCATTTTTCCCCTATGGAGAATGCTCTAGAAACCTTAAGAAAACTTTTCTGTCGTCCCGTCGCCGCGGCGAAGAAAGTTCCGTCGCCCCGGCGAAAAATTACAGAATCAACATCCCTACACAGAGCTGACGTCGCTGTAGTGAAGACTGTACTACCAAGATTCCTCAAATCTTAACCAATTTCAACCAAAACTAACAACATACAAACTCAATTGAAACTGGATCAATGAAGTAATACAACAAATCTTAACTACATACCTCAAGTGGGGTGTTACATGGCATGAGTTAGGTCAACATGATCATAAATTGATTCAACACAGCCGAAACCAATCGGGGAATCAGCAGCCTAAATCCATCATAGAAGTAAATGTCATACATGTTTATCCACCTTGGCACGTCCCAGTCGACCCTTTCATAACTCCTTCGAATCTTGATCCCCACTAAGTCAAGGATGTAATACATTGTCTTTATCCTCCATTCGTCATCTTGCTTGAGGTTTGGAGGGTAATCCACCAATAGAATACAACCACCTGGTCGACTCGGTTCATCCCCAAAACTCCCACTCATCAAGGGCTTATCGCCAGAACTATCACTTGGTTCCTCGTCGGTCTCTTCCCCACTCTCCCCCTACCTGGTAGAGTCATCACTACTTGACTTGGTAGCGGTTGGCTTAGCCACAACCACTAACACACCTTTAGCCCTCGCAAGGAGCTCTCCCTCTCTCGGCATCCACACCATGGTAGAGGCAAACTCGTACTCGTGACCGCTCTCCATCTCTAGTCGACTCGTTTCGTCTAAAACAACCTAACTTGATCACAAGTAATTGCTTCACTCAACTCAGTTTGATTGACCGAATGATGAGAACTTCAGACTCCCACTAGGGCTGAACTCACTCCTCTCAGTTCGATAGACTCCACTCGACCAAGTATGCCAAGTCGTGCCAAATGGAGACCTTGGGTAACTTAGCCCTTTCTTCTTTCCTCCAAAACCCAAAAATCCCAAAAAAGAGCACCAACACTGTCCTCCTAACAGCCTAGTACTGTCTCAAAATCTACTCCAATTCAAAAGATTTGAAGAAAAACAACACAAACACTCCAAAACGCCTCTATTTAAAGATTTTTCCTCAAAAGACCCTGACCGAAACCAAAAACCTCTCTTCTCTAGAATCTCCTCTGAAACCTATGGATTCTAACTCAAAACCTCACTACAAAGCTATACACAGATCAAGTAGACTAAAAAGAAGATGCAGAATGTAACGCCCCGCTTGGTATGTTGTATTGTTTCCTCTTTCGCCCTAATCGAGTTGGTTTTTGTTATATTTGTTTGTTTGAATATATGTTGATTGTTGCCCTGAAATTGGTTGTGAAATAGAAGAATTTGAGTGTACCAAGCTCGCCGGGGCGAAGAAGAATCTTCGCCGCGGCGAAGATGGGTTACCAAGGGTGAAACTCTCTGGACAGTTTCGCCGCGGCGACAAATGTTTCTTCGCCGCGGCGACGGGCCGAATTTCATGTTGGTTGAGTTTTAGACATTTTTTTCCCTAAGGACAATTTGACCCTTCTACCCCTAATTAGCAGGAAAAGTGGGGAGTGATTGTAAGGATTTTACATGGAGAATATGTTGATATGGGGGTGAGTTGTAATGAATCAAAGGATATGGATGGAATTCCCAAAATAGAACAAGGGCAAAATGGGAATGAGTGTGTTATATTCATTAAAGGAATTAGAATCAAAGAACCCTCATTTCTTCTTCTCAAACGTGACTCTTATTTCTTCTCCTCTCAATTTCTCTTTTCTTTTGGTTCAAGGAATTTCAAGGGTTTGAAGTGATTGGGGGTATAGAAAGCAACCTAAGGCTTCCTAAGGGAAGTTCTCCTTAAGTTGTGTGATATGTAGATTTTAGTTCATTTGGTTTTTGAGGGTTTTTTCATTTTTGGTTAAGAGTAGAGAGAATAGCCAAGAAAACCAGTGGAAAGAAGATTTGGTGAAGTCTCTCCATAGCAAGTAAGTAAAACCCAACCCAAGTTGAGATTTATGAAATTTCTTGATTAGGGTTTTATAGTAATGATGTATGTATGTGAAATACATGTGATATGCCATGTATGGATGTATGAATAGAGATTTCTATGCTTTGTGAATGAATACCTTGTAAATATGAGAAATGGTATGTTGGATTGGCAAGGTAGTTGAGATGGATTTGAAGGGGTGTTATGAAACCCTTTTTGGAAGTGTGTTATTTGGCAGGTTATATTGGCTTTGTGAAGGGGTTTTTCCCCATTTTGGATGGTTAGGAAAAGTTTTAGATTCATGGCTATGATAGAGGATAGTGCACATGAGTTGTTTGATGAAATGCCCAATAGAGGTTTGAGTGTGAGAAATGAACCTTAATTCTTGCAACATTGCATGTTGGCATTTCACAAGTGCATTAGTAGAGATGAACATCCATGTGCATTGTTATATGCATTGAAAAGTGACTAAGGAAGAGTAGGAAACTTTGTGTATAGAAATACCCTATGAGTAGAGAGCTTAGTGGGTAAATTACTCTAAGGGTAGAGAGCATTGAAAATGCTACAATAGAATGAGTTAGAAGAGTACTAGGTTGGGATGATGCTTTGTGATCATCACCGACCGTTATAGGAATCGGATGATGCTTTGTGTCATCATCACGAATGGCCCTTAGAGATGGGTCGATGGTATGATCGTCACCAATGAGTAGTAGAATGGGTAGATGCTTTGTGACCACTACCCGATTAAATAAGAGATATGTAGGTTGATGCTTGTGATCATCATCCAATGGCTAGTAGAAGCGGGTTGATGCTTTGTGATCATCACCCGATAGTGACTAGAGGCGGGTAAATGCTTGGTGTCGTTACCCAAAATTCATGAGGAACGGGTAGGTGCTAGGTGATCTCCACCCGATAGTTAGGAGGAACCCAGTTGGTGCTTTGTGATCCTCACTCGGTAGTCACTAAGAAAGGGTTGGTACTGTGTGAATTCCACCGATAGCCATGAGAGTGAGATGGTGCTGTGTGAACGCCATTCGGCCGTACCTCCGGTAAGATGAGGCCATGATGTTATAGAAACAGAAATAGAAATAGAATTAGAAAGGAAAGAATTAAGAGTCACACACGGGGACGACAGTTAGAGAGTTTTACTACTGAGCATATTTGTGCTCACCCCGTTATTTTCCTTTGTGGATGCAGGTTCTAGGTGTTGTGCGGTTGGAGGGGCGTCGGCGCGCGAGGAGCAATAGCTACACTGTTCCATTTTGTCTTTTAAAATGCACTTTTGTAAACAGTAACCTTGTGTTAAAAGACATGTGAATTGTAATGAAAAGAAACATTTGGGCCCAATTTTTCATGTTAATTGCATGCATTGTACTAGTTTTCAGTAGGTGTTACACAGAACGTAAAATTACTATAGAAAGTGCATCGAAAAATCCTTGGAACACCAAGCTCTTCTTATGCAAAACTCGACTTCAAAACTTTCTCTCGTTTGGTTAGAATGGAGAAAATGGACTGGAAATGCAGCATTTAATGCCTTACAAAAAGTGCCTACTAGGCATTAAACGTACGTCCTTTCACATGAAGCCACGTGGAGAAACCCTACTGCATTTAAGGAGATCTAGCCTTTCAAATTCGCTCTCGAACAAAATCAAGCAGGTAGTGGAAAAATTAATCACAGATCAAAAATCAATTACTATTACGCCAAGAACCAAGTATCAATCAAATTATTTACATGTTAAAACAAAAATTTTGTACAAAATAAAATTATTCCATTCAAGGATTAGAAATCTTATGCACGATTGGAGGCTCCTTCAAGTGTCTCTGATTTTATTTCGCTATTGATTCAATATAGAATTGCACGAACGTAGATCCACATGAAGATAATCCAAAGAACCAAGGGTCGATTTGCTAGAACGCGCAATGGCTTCAAGAGTCAAAGATTTTCAACAGAATCAAGAAGAGAAAAATATTTCTCTTCAATCAATGAGTATGATGTCAGAGAGAGAGTGGGGTAGGTGGCTAGGGTAGTTAATTGAATATTTGTTTTTTTTTTTTTTAATTTAAGTTGCACTTATATAGTGCAACAATTAAAACCCTATTCCAATAAGGAATAGCCATGGACTCCAACCCTAATCCACCCTTGCAACCAAACACCCTTTAATCGGTATTTTTAAATTTTAATTAATTATTATTATAATTAAAATCAACTAATATATAGATAAAATATATTAACATTTAATTAATAATAATAATCCATTTAAACATATGTGCACATATATTTAAATATAATCTCACTAATTTAATTTTAATATTAAAATTAAATGCAGGGAACAACCTCAGCAAATTTAATTGCATGTGAGATTACCAAATACCTTTTCGTCCTAAAAGATGAAAATACCCCTTTCACAAACTGATTATTAAATTATCTTCTAAGTGTGTGACCTGTGGGCTCCTTATCATATCGACAGTGAGTTGTTAGAGTAGGTGCCCTAGAGCTAATTAATTATTATAAAATTGACTCTGTAATAAATGTTTATTTATCAATAAAAGACATATTCTACTATATCACGTAAATCATATTATATGTATTGATATATGTCCTTAGGATGGTAGAACCGTGATGAGGGTATCAAGTGTTTCAAATCTTGATAGTGAGAACCCTATGATCACATATGGTGGCCATTCTAGAAATGTCTGTAGCCCTAGTATTATTCTGACCAAGGATACAGATAATAAGGTAAGGCTATCATAGTGTTGAACGACCCTGTCAAAAGGCAGTGACTGATCTCGCTTGTCAAGGTTGTTTACCGACAATCTGGTGCAACGCATGGGTGCTTGCTAAACGCAAGTTCGCTAGACAGACCCACCAGAGGATTCCATATGGATGGTAACCCCAGTGTCTATGGAATAAATCCTCTAACGAATGATGGTGCATGTGATCCTTAGACTTGAAATCACCGGAGCGCCTTGTACACCAATTGGTGTAGCTTGACACTAGCCCAACGTAGTTGTATTCAGAGCTATCAATACGATAGTGGTTGGCTACATTGAGAAGTGTATCGAGACTATGGTGGATCGACAAAGGATTTATCACTCCTGGGTACAAGAGAAATTATCTCACTGGGTAATTCAATAAATGGCAATGACATTTAATCTGTGGCCAATGTGGGATTGAGTTGATGCTCAATCCAATTTAATATTCATTTCATTGGTCTAGTAACTGAATACAAACATGTCAAGGATATCTGGAGTTAACAATATTTCTGTACCTCAGTCTCGATAAGATAACGGTTGATGAAATGATTTGATTGCACGGTAACCATATTGTTGATAGGCTACGGTTTCGCTAAACCTGAATCTATCGGGTGGCCATGATGCCTTGCTAGGGGCCAATCTTGGTCTATGTGTAGTGAGACGATTAATTAGTGTTAATCGCGATACTACTCACTGCCGATATGATAAGGAGCCTACGGGTCACACACTTAGAAGATAATTTAAGAATCAATTTGTGAGAAGGGTATTTTCGTCTTTCAGGACGCAAGGGGATTTTGGTAATCTTACAGTGCAATTAAATTTGTTAAGGTTGTTGCCTGCATTTAATTTTAATAGTAAAATTAAATTAGTGAGATTATATTTAAATATATCTATATATCTATGTATATATTTAAATGAATTATTGTTATTAATTGAATGTTAATATATTATTATATATTAATTGATTTTAATTATAATAATAATTAATTAATTAAAATACCATAAAGGGGTCGTTTGGATCAGGGGCATATAAGATAACGGGGATAATCTTCGTTTATTTTGTAAGATTCTGGTGTTTGGTTTGCAAGTAATAAAATATTATGGTAATATTTTACTGCAAATACTGTTTACTGTTAGTAATGTGGGGGGTAATCTTATTACCTTATTAGGGGGTGTTATTAAAACATTACTGGGGTAATATGATTTTTCTATCCGTTTTGCCCCTAATTAAAAACCATTTCGGACACAATTGCCCTCAAATATCTACCAAATAACAATTACCCAACCCCCCCTACACTTGAAAAATTAGCTAAAACACCCCAGCCACAAAAAAGTTTAAACGTTAACAAAATACCCCCAACCACCCAAGACCACCATCAATCGTGACTCACCATCGTAGGCGTCAATCGATATAATGGTGCACGACTAGTAGGATCTAGCTGGTCGTGTGTCGATAAGGCTTTTTCAGGCCATGGATCACATCTTTGGCCATGAAATGGCCATAGATCTGGTTGTTTTCCTGCCATGGATTTGTGATCCATGGCCATTTCCGGCTTTGCCGACGCACGGCCGGCCATATAAGGCCAGACGTGTGCCATTTCAATGGCGGCCGACGATGGTGGCTGGCTGGCTGCTGGCAGTGGCTTGGGGTGGGTAGGGGTGATTTTGCTACAAATTAAAGTTTTATATGGTTGTGGTGTTTTAATGTAGGGGGTTAAAAGAAATGATTCAAAAAATAATACAAATAAATACAATTATATTAATATTTAAATATGAGGGTAAATTAGTAATTTAAATAACATACCCACTTATTTGTCCTTCCAACCAAACACGTTTTCTAAACATTCCCAGTAATCTTGAAAGTGATATTTCTTTCCATTAATATATTATACCCCTACCCCTATAAAAAATATTATATGATCCAAACACCCTCAAAGGGTGTGCTTGGTTGCAAGGCTGAACTAGGGTTGGAGCACATGGCTATTCCTAAGTGGAATAGGATTTTAATTATTACACTATATAAGTGTAAATTAAAATTAAAACATAAAAGGAATTATTCATTCAAGTAAAACCCTAGCCACCTTATATCTCTCTTTCTCAAGAAGAAAACTTTTCTTGTTCTTCTTTCTTGACTCTTGAAGCCCTTGATTGTTTTAGCAAAATAATCAAGGGTAATGCGAATTATCTTCGTATGGACTTCCATGAGTGTGATCCTACTTTGGATCGATTGGCAAAAAATCACGTGAACAGTAGATGGTGAATAGTAACTGTGAATAGTATTGTGAACAGTGTTCTTGTTCGAAATCAGAGATATTCGAAGGAGCCTCCAAACGTACCCTTTGATTGTTCTAGCAAAATAATCAAGGGTTCTACGGATTATCTTCATGTGGACTTCCATGAGTGCAATCCTACTTTGGATCGATTGGCGAAAAATCACGTGAACAGTAGACAGTGAATAGTAACCTTGAAAAGTACCATGAACAGTGTTTCTGTCCGAAATCAGAGATATTCAAAGGAGCCTCCAAACGTACGTAAGTATTCTAATCCTTGAATGGATTTACTTTATACAGATTTTGTTTATAAATATGTAAACGGTATAATCTATACTTGGATCTAGGCAAAGAAAGGTAATTGATTTACCAATTGAATTTTTGTTTTCCGCTGCGTATGGTAGATCAATTACTTACATGAGTAGTATCACGATTAACACCAATTAATCATCTCACTACTCACAGACCAAGATTGGCCCCTAGCAAGGTGTCATGGCCACCTGATAGATTCAAATTCAGCAAAATAACTACCTATCAACGATATAATTACCGTGCAATCAAATCCTTTCATCACACGTTATCTCATCGAGGCTAAGGTACAAAAATAGTGTGAATCTCAGTTATTCTTGATATCTTTGTATTCAGTCACTAGACCAAAGACCGTATAAATAAATTGGATTGAGTAACAACTCAATCCCACTGTGGCCACAGATTTGGTGTCATTGCCATTTACCGAATTGTGTAGTGAGATAAACTTCTCCCATACACAAGGGTGATGAATCCTTTGTCGATCCACCATAGCCTTGATACACTCATCGATGCAGCCAATCACTACCGTATTGATAACTTTGAATAGAACTACATTAGGCGAGTGTCAAACTACACCAATCAATGCATATGGCGCTCCGGTGATCTCAAGTCTAAGGATCACATGCACCACCATTGATTAAAGGATTTATTCTATAGACACTGAGGTTACCATCCATGTGGAATCCTCTGGTGGGTCTATCTAGTGAACTTGCCTATAACAAACACCGATGAGCTGCACCAGGTTATTGGCAAACAATCTTGACAAGTGAGATCAAACACTGTCTTTCGACAAAGTCATTCAACGCTAGGATAGCCTTATGTTTCCATCGAAATAACCAAGTGTTTCCATTAACTAAACCAGCCAGTGGCATGTAGCCTAGTCTAGTAACGAGAACCCATTAAGCATAAGACGATCTTAAAGATAATAACCAATCTATATTTGGGAAGGGCTACAAATCAATCATTCCACATGCAATCTTGTCTCGTACAATCAATTAACTAACATAAAGTTTGATCAGACCCTAATATCAACTAAAGATTGAATTAAATGCAATGAATGAATTTGGAACATAATAGAATGGATCAAACAAATATATTAACAATAAAACACAAACCTTCAATTAGATTACATCAAATCCCTAGAAAACAAAATGCAACATAAAGGAAAAGAAACAACAACACCTAGAACCATAATCATGAAGAACAAATGAGGAGGCGAGGAAGAGAACCTCTTCTCCTCTCCAATCTACACCTTTCCGAGAAGCCCCAAATGTAGTTCAATCCCTAAAATGTGTATATCAAAACCTAAAAACTCTCTAAAAATGAACTAAAGCTGCCTTTATATGGTTTTTAGACAAAATGGAAAACTTGTAAATACCAGTCGTCGAAATTAGGGTTGGAAATGCATCATTTTTTACATTTTGCATGTCTACGTTGTGGCTTAGTTTATTTGTGTTGTGGCTCATTTGAATTGTGCCCCAGCGCGTTTACATCGCAAGTCAGTTTAATTGCGCCATGGCTCAGTCCGTCGACATTGTGCTACGGCTCAGAAAATCGTGCTACAACGCAAAGTCAAAATTTCACTCCTTTCTTCTCACCTTGATTTATCCACACTCAAATAGGTCCAGGACATCCGAACACCAGCACAAGCACTAATAATCCATTCTTTTGCACTGAATACCTGAAAACACACACAGCAGCCGTGATTTTGGAAGATTACGAAACATACAAGAAATCGCATCATAAATCACACATTAAACTTTAAATTCCTTACAGTTCACCCCCAAATTACTCAATAAATCCCTATTTCCAACACTCAACACAAGTCTTTTATTAAAAACACTCCCACTATTTTCCTCAAGCCAATAGCCTTCACTATTAAGTCGGGAAAACTCATTGGCTTTCCTAGTGGACTAAGATCTCATCCATCTCATTTCAAACCTTTGCTTTGGTGAACAAGCTAAAATGAGTTTATTAGGTAGGCCAACAAACTTAATGCACACGAGTTGATAGCTCCCACTATCAACTTCAAATGTGAAGCAAGCTAACAAGCCAATCGTACAATTCAATGGCTGAAGCCATCGTCCTCAAGTGTAATTCTCAGTATTAGTAGAGCGGACATTACATGTCGGCATGTACATACAACAAGTATACTTCTTCACTATGCCTATGACATGCTTATCAACCTTCGCTTTGATGAACAAGCAAAACACGTCATTTTAAGTCGATCCATCACCATTAAGGAAAACTCTAATGAACTTTATCCTCCCACTAGTAGAAGTGTACCGTTCGCTTTGTCGAAAAAGGTTCCAATGAACATTGGTTTGATTAAAGACATGGTGATGGAAGACATTTCAATGACTTAATGTAACGCCCACATCAAGATACATAGCTTTATTTATGCCATAATACCCTTAGTTGAATCTTGTTAAAGTTATCTTGAACAAGTGTGAAGAAAATTCCTTAAAAATTCACTAGGGGTAAAATGGTCTTTTCACTCATAATTAGTTGAAAAAGTGAGGAGTGAAAAGAAGTAGAATAACATGGAGAAGTTAATAAAAAATGAGAGCATTTTTGTAATTGACTAAGGGATATAGATGAAATTTTTAGAAAGTGCAAGTGTAAAATAGGAAACTACATATATATTATTATGTATTAATAGTTCAAAAATGAAACCCTAGACATTCTTCCCCTTCCATTCACGCCACTTTCCACCCAAGTTCTCTCAAATTTCTTCAATCACTTTTCAAGGAAATTCATAGATCTTGGTTCACTTTTGGTGGAATTTCAATCTCAAGCATCCTTAGGTAAGATCCTTGCACTAAGATGTAAGATTTAATTTCTAAAGTGTTGATTTTTATGGTTCATATTCGTAGGGTTTAGGAGAAAGGAGAGTTGTATCAAGGAAGACTATTAAAGTGTTTGGATTGCTCACATCTAAAGTAAGTAAATCCAACCCCAGTTATGATTGGAGCAATATTGTGTAGAGAATTTCTTTTATGCATGTATGTGCTTATATGTGAAGAATTGTTGATGGAATTGATGTTGAATGATGGTTAGAATTTATCCATGAGAAGTAGTATTTGTGAATTGGATGTTTGATGAGAGTTTGGATGAATTATGGAAGAACTGAAGTAAAATTTATGGAGTGTAAATCCTGGCCAGGTTTGACGTTGAATTTAGTGAGTTTTGTTCCAAATTTTGGTGGCTTAAGAATGATATAGAAGTGTAGCCAATAAAGAGTTTGTGTGTGCATACAAATTGTTTGATGAAATGTCAAAGAGAGGTGCATGCATGAATATGATTATTTGTTATCTTGAGATTAGTTTGCAAATGGAAGAGAATGACATGTTCACATTCCACATTGCATTATTGCATCCAAACATGTGAATTTAGAAAGAATAATAAGCATGAGCCCATCTATATACATACATACTCAAAAGAGCATTAAAGAACATTAAAGAATAAAGAGAAATAAAGAAAAGCAATTAAATGTAGAATTATTGTTAATTAAAGAACAATTCAAATCTAAAATATTTACTTAAAGAAGTATAAAAAAATAAGAGAAGAGAAGGTTGTTACGATGGGGAACCCGTGAGAGACCTAGCCCCGCATGCACGCCGCCTTTAGTGAGCGGCCTCAGAATCAAAAAGAAGAATTGTATAGTCCGTTAGAAATGCATGTGGATTAGGACTGTACCCAGAATAAGAGAATACACTCACATGGCCAAGGTTTTGAATCATGCATCAACCGAGTCCGATCGACAAGAAAGAAAGAAAAGAAAGAATAGAAAAAAAAAAAAGAAAAAAAAAGAAAGCATAGAAAGAAATACAGAGAAAAGAAAATGCACATCATATGGATTTGTGCATTTGCGTCATACCTATGCATGATACTATACCTACTATCATGATTAGTGAGAATTAGAAATTGAGAAAGAGCAGAAAAAGAATAAAGAAGTTAGATGTAAGAAAAGAAATTCAGAATATGAGCAACAGAGATAGAAAAGTAACATAATAGGTTTACTTACTAAGCAATTAGTGCTCACCCTGTTGTTTTCAATTTTTTTGCAGGTAGTAGGTGAGATGCGAGGGAGTGGAGCGTCAAAAAGTGGAAGGGTCTGACAACACTGTCGAGTTTATTTTTAAGTAATTTTGTTAACGTACAGTTTTGTATATAAAGAAAAATTAGTTATGGGCCCATTATTTTATACTCATCTACACGTATATTTTCTTAACATATATATTTTAGCGAGTTTTACTGTTTATTTTACGAGTATACTAGTTTGAGAGAGAGAAAGCATTACACTTAATGTCCTTTATTTGAAGGGTTTTTATTTTATGTCTCACCAATTTATTATCTTTGTTAGAATGATATCGTTTGACATGTTATTAAACATTCAACCTTAGCATGCATTCGAACCAAAATATAAATATGTCAATACATGGCCTAACTAAAACCGATTTCCTCGAGCCTAGAGGAATTAGTGGGTCACCTAGGGATCTTGTAAAAAAAAAACATCTTGAGTCTTCAAGTATGATCGCTTCATCCTTACTCCGTCTTCAAGTACATTACAAAATACACCATACTAAATTTACAGTGAAATTAATACTACACTAATTTTACATCAATAAATTTAGAAGCCTCGAGTTACATTCAAGGGGAATGAGATGAGAAGAGAATGTACATCGAGAAAGGGGAGGACGACAGGGCACGCATGCCCTATTTAAAATTTACAATCATACATACCAAAAAATATACTTTAAAACATTCACCATAGGTCTAAGGCTTATGTACCAGGCACCATGCAATATTCAAACAAGTACATTGCATACATTCAAAAATAAACATTTTTGAATTGGGTGGGTGAAATTTAATTACCTTCTGACAGTTTGCAGACCTACATTTTGGTCCAAAAGTATTGAAATTTTTCACTTAGGCCCCTATGAACTTGAAAGTATGCTCACTGTGGCGATGGTTTACATAGTTATGGCATGCACTGATTATCGGTTAGCATGTATGCACAAGCTCAATCACTGTAGCGATCGTTTATAAGCACAAGTGCGATCGCTACGGCCATGTTTTATATCGCCGTGGCGTGCGCTGATTTTCAATCAGCTCACATGCAAGAGTGTGATCGTTGTAGTGATGTTTTATATTGCTGCAACGTGCATTGACTTTCAATCAGAAAGCACGCTTAAGAGCGATCACCGCGGTGAGTGCAAACTTATCTATAACAGATTGGTTTAATCAACACAAAAAACACCAAAGGATTTTTGCAATCAATTTAACTTCTGATATCAACAAAAATCCTTATCACATTATACCAATTTTGTAGATCATCAACAAATTGAATATTATCAAGTGTAATGAGTCAATTGATTACTCAAAACATGGCATTAACACAGAATTTTTACAGATTTAAAAATCAGTTTATCAAATAACATGTTATCAATCAAATACATGTTATCAAACACAAATTAACAAAATAATATGGTAACCAAGGCTCTGATACCACTGTTAGGAATGAATCTACCCAACGTAGTGGAAAAAACAAAAATCAAAAGGATGAATTGATTCCTTTTATTATGCCAAGATCTGGGTATAGTTTACATGTTAAAAAAAAAATTTGGACAAAATAATATTAATCCATTCAAGGATTAGAAATCTTATGCATGCTTGGAGACTCCTTCAAGTGTCTCTGAATTTACTTCGCTATCGATTCAATGTAGAATCGCAAAAACGGTTATCCACACGAAGACAATCTGGAGAACCAACCCTTATTTTACTAGAACAATAGGATGGCTTCAAGAATCAAGTAGAAACAAAGAGAAAACGTGAGAGATAGAGAGTACAAGGGTGGCTGTATTTTTATTTGAATAATGGTATAATATTTTAACCTAAGTAGCACTTATATAGTGCAAGAGTTAAAACTCTATTCCTATAAGGAATATACATGCGCTCTAACCCTAATCCACCCTTGTAACCAAACACCCTTTAATTGGTATTTTAAATTTTAATTAATTATTATTATTAAAATCAATTAATAAATATATTTACATTTAATTAATAATAATAATTCATTTAAATATATGCGTACATATATTTAAATATAATCTCACTTATTTAATTTTAATATTAAATTAAATATAAGCAACAACCTCTGCAAATTTAATTGTAATGTGGGATAACTAAAATACCCTTTCATCCTAAAAGACAAAAATACCGGTTGCACAAATTGATTCTTAAATTATCTTCTAAGTGTGTGACCCATAGGCTTCTCATCATATCGGCAGTGAGTAGTATCGTGATTAATACAAATTAATCGTCTCACTACACATAGACCAAGATTGACCTTTAGCAAGACATCATGACCACCTGATAGATTTAAAATCAGCGAAATAGTTACCTATCAATGATATGGTTACCATGCAATCAAATCTTGTCATCATCTATTATCTCATCGAGACTAAGGTATAGAAATAGTGTCAACCTCGGTTATTCTCGATATCTTTGTATTCAGTTGTTGGACCAATGACCGAATAAATAAATTGAAATGAGCAACAACTCAATCCTACTGTGGCCACAGATTTAGTGTCATTGCCATTTACTAAATTGCATAGTACGATAACTTCTCTCGTACCTGGGAGGGATGAATCCTTTGTCGATCCACCATGGCCTTGATACACTCCTTTATACAGCTAATCACTACTGCATTGGTAGTTATGAATGGAACTACGTTGGGCTAGTGTTAAACTACACCAATCAGTGCATATGACGCTCCGATGATCTCAAGTCTAAGGATTACATGCACCATCATTCGTTGGAGGATTTATTCCATAGACACTAGGGTTACCATCCACATGGAATCCTTTGGTGGGTCTATCCAGTGAACTTGCCTACAGCAAGCACCTATGCGTTACACTAGGTTATTGGTAAACAACCTTATCAAGTGAGATCAGTCATTGTCTTTCAACAAGGTCGTTCAACACTATGATAGCCTTACCATATTATCTGTGTCCTTGGTCAGAATGATACTGGGGCTACAAACATTTCTAGAATGGCCACCATATGTGATCATAGGGTTTTTACTATCAAGATTTGAAACACTTGATACCCTTTTCCCGGTTCTACCATTCTAAGGACATATATCAATACATACATATATGATTTATATGATATAGAATAAAATGTCTTTTATTGATTAGTGAACATTATTACAAAGAGTCAATTTTACAATAATTGATTGGCTCTAGGGCACCTATTCTAACACTTCCATCTTGCATCTGAACAGTGGTCGAGACACCATATGCTTCTCATTTCTCTGGAGAAAATAAAGAATTGAAACTAAGTCCATATTGTGGCACTGCTATCGCAGTAATGGTGTCATTGATGCAATAATCACAATGTATCTTGTCAATTCGTGTATGCTTCATATATACATACCCAGTTTGATGGATAGAACTATCTGCAGGCTTTGTGACAAAGCCTACTCAATGGTGTATAATCTATCACTTAAATAAAGTTCATTGTTTATACTTCTATACCAGTCAACGAAATTCTCATCACTCCATTTGTTTCCCAGTTCGATGATTTGTCGCAGTGATGATGGGATCATAGTGCTCAATTGAAGTGAATTCGCAAGTGCAAAATAAGCAAAAATTATTATAATGTTCATTATTATTTAATAATGTCTTTTATTAAATCGCTTCCACTATTTTCCTATAACGCCTACATCGAGGTACGTAGCTTTACGTATTCCTTAATACCCTTAGTTGAATTTTGTTAAAGTTATCTTGAACAAGAGTGAAGAAAATGCCTTAAAATATCATTGGAGGTAAAATGGTCTTTTTACTCATAATTAGTTGAAAAAGTGGGGAGTGAAAAAAGATAGAAGTTCATGGAGAAGTTAATAAAAATGAGGGCATTATTGTAATTGACTAAAGGACATAAGTGAAATTTCATAGAAAGTGCAAGGGCAAAATGGAAAAGTATAAGTAATAAATGAGATATTTTGAGTTCATTCTTGAAAACCATATCATTCTCTACTCCCTCACATGCCACTTTCATCTCCAAATTCTCTCATTTTCTTCATCAAATTTCCAAGGCAATTTAGAGGATTTTTGGTTGGATTTTGGTAGATATTCAATCCTAAGCATCCAAAGGTAAGAGTTCTTGCAATATGATGTGAGATTAATTTTTAAAGTGTTGAATTCTTATAGTTATATGCTTAGGGTTTAAGAAGAAGAGGAGATCTACCCAAAGAGAGAGTTTCTAGTGTGGAACTACCCAAGATCAAGGTAAGTAAATCCAACCCTAAGTTTGATTTGAATAAGTTTGTAGAGATTTGTACATGTATGTATGTGCTTATGTTTTTAAGAAGTTTTGATGAGATTGATATTTGATGATAATTAAAATTCAGCCATGAGAATGTAGACTTTGCCTATATGGTGATTGATGGAAGTTTGGTTGAATTTAGAAAGAGTTTGAGCAGACTTTATGGAGTGTAGTTTCCTGGCCAGGTTTAGTGTTGATTTAATGGAGTTTTGCTCCAAATATTGGTGGCTTGAGAAAGAAGTAGAAGTGTAACCAAATAGAGTTTGAGTATGCATACAATTTGTTTAATGAAAATCCTAAGAGAAAACATGTTACCATGGTTGCCCTATCACAGCCGTGACATTCTGAGTGATTTTTGGGTATCTTACCAATTGAACTGGGTTGAGACATAAACATAAATGTTGTAACCCTATCTCTAAGCCTTAAAACAAGACCAATATCGTAGCAATCCGATATGTATAACTCGAGATATGACTTCTTGAATATGACCTGTGCAGAATGACTACCTCAAAATATTTTGTAGTCTAATAATCTATGATTGATTTCAAGTATGGGAATGTTGTTGGTAGAAAATACTAATTCTCTAATGATATTTTTATATGCATAATGCATTCTCACATTCTCACATTTGCATTAGAAAGAATAGCAAAGAATGAGCATAGTTCCATGCACATACACATGGATGAGAATAGTAAAGAATAAAGAAAAAGAAAGAAAAAAATAATTGTAAAAAGATAAGAGAAGAGAAGGCTGTTACGATGGGGGACTCGTGAGTGACAGAGAAGAATAGTCCCACATACACACCGCCTTCAGTGAGCAGCCTCAGAATCAGAAAGAAGTAAGTGTACAGTTCATTAGAAGTGTATGTGAATGAGAACTGTACCAATAGAATTTACCCACATGCACGCCGCCTTTAGTGAGCGGCCTCAGAATCAAAAAGAAGAGTTGTACAGTCCAATAGAAGTGCATGTAGATGAGGACTGTACCTACTCACATAGCCAAGGTTCCAAATTCATGCCTCAATCGAGTCCGATCGGCATGGAAAGAAAGAAAAGAAAGAAAGAAAGAATAAAAAGAAAGAAAGAAAGAATAGTAAGAAAGAAAGAATAGAACGAAAGAAAGAGTAGAAAATAGAAAGAAAGAACAGAAGAGAATGAAAGAAGAGAAACAGAAAACAGAAAAGAAATTGCATTCTTTATGCATTTATGCACATGCATCATGGCATTCATATTATTCAGAATTAGTTTCTCCAATTGTGCTTACATGTTAGTAAGTGAGAAACAAGAATAAAGAAAGAACAAAACAAGAATAGAGAAAGAACAGAACAAGAATAGAGAAAGAACACAGAGAAAGAACAGAACAAGAATAGAGAAAGAACACAGAGAAAGAAAAGAAAAAGAATAGAAAAAGAACAGAAAAAGAATAGAGAAAGAACAGAGAGATAAAATAGAAAAAGAATAGAGAAAGAACAGAAAGATAAATCAGAAAAAGAATAAGAAAGAATAGAGAGAAAGAATAGAAAAGAACAGAGACGAAGAGAGAAGTATGGTGTACGTAAAGAATTCAGAATATGAGCAACGGAGATAGAAGGGTAGCATAGCGGGTTTACTTACTGAGTAATTAGTGCTCACCCCATTATTTTCAATGTTTTTGCAGGTACTAGATGAGATATGGTCGCTTGGAATGTCAAGATACGGAAGGGTTGGGCAACACTGTCGAGCTTCTTGAGAAATTTGTTTACACTATGTATAGTTTTGTATATATAAAGAAAAAAATAAAAATTGGGCCCATTATTTTATACTCATCTACATGTATATTTTCTTATATATATTTTGTGAGTTTTACTGTTATTTTCCGAGTATACTAGCTAGAGAGAGAGTATTACATTTCCTCAAGCCAAGTGTACCTACAAATAAAGAAAAATAAACATAATTGGCAATATGTATAATTTTTCACACTTCAGATGATGGCAATAATACGCAGTCTTGCACCTTTCATCATAGGGGTATGCAAAAGAACCGGCCAGAACCGAAACTAGAACCAGTGGGTACCCGGGATTCTAGTTCCGATTCCTGCCCGGAACCAACCCTCATAGAGTAGGTTCCTGTTCGTTCAAATTCTAGAAATTAGGAACCGGCCAACCACTTTCGATTTCAGGTTCACCTTGAGGGAACCGAGAACCAAAACTGGAACCGGAACTGGTCGGGTACCCAGGTAGGAATTGGGACTAAATTGTAGTTTTTGTAAATTATTGGGGGTGTACTTGTAATTTTAAAGGGTTTATTTGTCATTTTTTAAAAGTAGGGGGTATTTAAATTAACCTAGGTACTTGGAACCAGAACCGGAAACTATGATTCAAGTTTCGGTTCTTGGCTTCTACGAACCGAAACTGGTCGGTTCCCGTTCCTTTGAATTTGGGCAAGTACCGGACCTGCCCATCCCTATTTCATCAGAATTGGGTATGCAAGATATGTGATGATATTTAATGAGATAATCAACCCAAAACCCCTTCCTAATCAAGGTGTATAACAAAATAGAAATGTCTTGTAAAACTTCAGAGACTGATGCCCAAAGGGAAGTAACTTTTAATTATCAACATTATTAAGGAAGAAGATTTTAACAGAGTATGATAATGTAACAATGCTAGAACCAATTCAAAGCATGCAATGATTATAACATGAAACAAACTACTAATTTGTAATACCTCTTTTAAGTCATTCACAAATTCTTTGATTGTAGATATAGCTACTGTGGCGGCTTCCTCATGCGGATAACTGAAAAAAAAATATTAAATGGAAATGGAAAAAGTTAAGTTATTGGGCACTTTTCGTAGACAATTAAAACAGTGAAATTCAAAGTTAATTCAAAATCCCATTTAGATTCAATGCTGTAACGCCCCGCTTGAGGTACGTTGTTATTGTTTCCTCTTTCGCCCTTAATCGAGTTGGT
>NW_022195382.1:0-1060 GCF_008641045.1 Pistacia vera | reverse complement strand
GCTAAGGAGGATCTAGCAAATCCCTCTTTAGTTCTTTGCGATTGTCTTCGTGTGGACTACGTGGGTTCGATCCTACACTTGGCTCAGTAGCAAAAACATTCATTGAAAAATTTGGAGGAGCCTCCAAACGTGCGTATGTTTCTTAAACCTTGAATTGATTTTTTTTTTCTACATATTTGATTATTTTGTATAAACTGTGATTTTTGTACCCGGATCTTGGTTCTAAGGAACGATCCATGTAGTTTATGTTTTTGTTTTCTGCTACGTAACTAGGTCGTTCACTAACAGTGGTATCAAAGCCTCGGGTATCAAATTTTACAATTTATTAGACGAACTATAACATGTATTTGGTTGATAACAAGTTATTTTTGAAAAATCTGCAAAATCTATTTATGGATAAATGATTCAAATGATAAATTGATTTAATAATGTGTTGATGAATGTTATATTGGTTGGTTGATATCCTGGTTGAATGTTTATGCATTCGATTTGATTTGGATTCGTGTTATTACACAAAAACTGCAAAAAACGCGAATTGTGCAATTTGGGGATTTCCAGGTTTCGCCGCAGCAAAGTACATTCTGGAAATATTCACCACGGCGAAGTCTGTAGCTTTCCCAATTATGTATTTTTCGCGAAGGGACCAATCTGCAGTTTTTAATAACCTATAAAGCCAATAATCATTCTGCACATATACGTGTCCTACCTTCCTTCCCCTTCTTAATGTACATTCTCTTCTCATCTCATTCCCCTCGAATGTAAATCAAGATTTCTAAATTTGTTGATGTAAAATTAGTTTAAGATTAATTTTATTGTAAATTTAGAATGATGTTTTTGTAATGTATTTGAAGACGGAACAAAGTACTAGGCCACCATACTTGAAGACTCAAGATATTTATTACAGGACCCCTAGGTGACCCACCGATTCCTCTAGGCTCGAGGAAATCAGTTTTAGTCGGGCCATGTACCGACACGTTTTAATATTTTGTTTAGAATGTATGCTAAGGTTGAATGTTGAATAACATGCCAAATAATGTCATTCTAACGAAGATAATAATCT